>NW_026712107.1:600000-780355 GCF_026419965.1 Kogia breviceps | reverse complement strand
TGTCCACTTGTCCACTTGTCTTTGTCCACTTCTCCACTTGGCTCTTTCCTGGGATATGAAACGTGTACCGGAGTGGAGGTTCTTGTCAAGACAGCAGCCCTCAACTTTGGGGTCCCTGTGTCTGGTTGATTTTTTCATTTTCCCAAGGTCAACGCCCATGTGTGGAAGTGCCCTATGCTCTGTGGTTCTGTGTTTTACATGGTTTGGGAAAGAGGATACACTTGTGAAGATTGGCTGTTGGCCATTGACATCCCGCCCATCAGCTTAACAAGGCTCCCTTGACTCCGTGGCCTGTCCTGCCTTTCTGGTTTTTAGACTTTTTTCGCCTGACCCTTTTGCCCCGGGGGGGGGGAGCGAGAGATTTCTTTGTAGTGCTGATTTGCTCTCCCAGGTTGCTTGGTTGGCCAAAATGGGCGTATGCGTTTTTTCCTGAATATATTCAGGAAAAAACGCATACGCCCTTTTTGGCCAACCGCATCATTGTCCACGTTCTGGCGCTTTTCATGTGCTATCGGGGCCATTCCGATGTACCCGTTGACATCCGTTTCCTGCAGTTCTGCCTTGCCTTCAGCGCCTCTTCGGAGCCTGACCTCAATATATTTTGGGGCGATAGTTATCGTTTAGAACTCTGCAGGTTTGGGAAGTGCAGTGCCCCTGAGCTCCATTTCCCAAGTCACTTTTTTGTGAGTGGGACGCAACACGGCTGGATGGCTTCACGCCCTATTGTCGATCCGGGGTGGCAGGCTGAACCGCTGGTGAATTCTTCTTCGTGATGGGAAATGAGAGTGACATGTGCCCGACCAAACACCTCCAGCGAGTCTCTCATTGGTTCCCCCTCTTGCAGTTCATCCTGCGGACAAATTGCAGATGGTACGAAAGAGGCATGGAAAGGCGCCGAGTCTCCAAGTGGGGAGATTGTTAGTAAGGGGGCCTGAATGGAGAACACGAGCACCAGGAGATGAAAACTGAGGTGAGTTTCAGAAAGCTTTCCCGATCCCACGGTGTAGCATCCGCTGGGTTTCCAATGAGTGCTTTCGCTGTCGGAAGATTGCGTTGAACCTGGAGAGTTGGGAGCCATGGAATGGGGAGCACGCAGGATTCCTTTCAAGGGTCTGCATTTGCTTTCCCAACCTCACCAATCGTCTCAGCCCCAAGAGTGTCCAGCCTTATGTCTTCTGCCGCTGGGGCTGTAGATGTGGTCAATCCTGGTTGCATGCCAGTCCCTGAACGCATTTTGGAAGAATTTCTCTCTGTTTTGCCCTGCTTGTTTCTTCTTTATGTTGGAAATGTATCCTCAGAATGGGTCTGAGCTGATTTTCCCTGCTGGCTTTAGGCCCCTTTACACACACTTGATGCACTTACACAGAGATATCAAGACTTAGCTTTTAAGATGCTTACTAGTCGGATAGATACTTGTGCGATGAACAGGGTCTGGTGAGTCCAGTTGATTGAGCAAGGAGTAGGTCGTGTCCATTCCATATTCGGTTTTCGGAAGGGTATCTGTGCTCATTTCAAACTCGAGTTTTATGCGTCACCCCACCTCACCTTTCCCCTGAAGCAGGCATAAGTGTGTTTTCTAAAAGCGTGACTCTGTTCTGTTTGGGGATTCCGTTCATGGGGAGCGATTTTTACATTCCCTCGATAAGTGATATCATAAGTTTCTTTTTTTGTGGGACTTATTTCACTGAGGATGATCGTACCTAAATCCACTCAGGATGCTGCTACCAGCCTCATGACGTGGATTTCATGGCTGAGTGACACTCCATTGGACCTACGTAGCACCACTTGTCCACTTGTCCACTTGTCTTTGTCCACTTCTCCACTTGGCTCTTTCCTGGGATATGAAACGTGTACCGGAGTGGAGGTTCTTGTCAAGACAGCAGCCCTGAACTTTGGGATCCCTGTGTCTGGTTGATTTTTTCATTTTCCCAAGGTCAACGCCCATGTGTGGAAGTGCCCTATGCTCTGTGGTTCTGTGTTTTACATGGTTTGGGAAAGAGGATACACTTGTGAAGATTGGCTGTTGGCCATTGACATCCCGCCCATCAGCTTAACAAGGCTCCCTTGACTCCGTGGGCTGTCCTGCCTTTCTGGTTTTTAGACTTTTTTCGCCTGACCCTTTTGCCCCGGGGGGGGGGGTGAGAGATTTCTTTGTAGTGCTGATTTGCTCTCCCAGGTTGCTTGGTTGGCCAAAATGGGCGTATGCGTTTTTTCCTGAATATATTCAGGAAAAAACGCATACGCCCTTTTTGGCCAACCGCGTCATTGTCCACGTTCTGGCGCTTTTCATGTGCTATCGGGGCCATTCCGATGTACCCGTTGACATCCGTTTCCTGCAGTTCTGCCTTGCGTTCAGCGCCTCTTCGTAGCCTGACGTCAATATATTTTGGGGCGATAGTTATCGTTTAGAACTCTGCAGGTTTGGGAAGTGCAGTGCCCCTGAGCTCCATTTCCCAAGTCGCTTTTTTGTGAGTGGGACGCAACACGGCTGGATGGCTTCACGCCCTATTGTCGATCCGGGGTGGCAGGCTGAACCTCTGGTGAATTCTTCTTCGTGATGGGAAATGAGAGTGACATGTGCCCGACCAAACACCTCCAGCGAGTCTCTCATTGGTTCCCCCTCTTGCAGTTCATCCTGCGGACAAATTGCAGACGGTACGAAAGAGGCATGGAAAGGCGCCGAGTCTCCAAGTGGGGAGATTGTTAGTAAGGGGGCCTGAATGGAGAACACGAGCACCAGGAGAGGAAAACTTAGGTGGGTTTCAGAAAGCTTTCCCGATCCCACGGTGTAGCATCCGCTGGGTTTCCAATGAGTGCTTTCGCTGTCGGAAGATTGCGTTGAACCTGGAGAGTTGGGACCCATGGAAAGGGGAGCACGCAGGATTCCTTTAAAGGGTCTGCATTTGCTTTCCCAACCTCACCAATCGTCTCAGCCCCAAGAGTGTCCAGCCTTATGTCTTCTGCCGCTGGGGCTGTAGATGTGGTCAATCCTGGTTGCATGCCAGTCCCTGAACGCATTTTGGAAGAATTTCTCTCTGTTTTGCCCTGCTTGTTTCTTCTTTGTGTTGGAAATGTATCCTCAGAATGGGTCTGAGCTGATTTTCCCTGCTGGTTTTAGGCCGGTTTACACACACTTGATGCACTTACACAGAGATATCAAGACTTAGCTTTTAAGATGCTTACTAGTCGGATAGATACTTGTGCGATGAACAGGGTCTGGTGAGTCCAGTTGATTGAGCAAGGAGTAGGTCGTGTCCATTCCATATTCGGTTTTCGGAAGGGTATCTGTGCTCATTTCAAACTCGAGTTTTATGCGTCACCCCACCTCTCCTTTCCCCTGAAGCAGGCATAAGTGTGTTTTCTAAAAGCGTGACTCTGTTCTGTTTGGGGATTCCGTTCATGGGGAGCGATTTTTACATTCCCTCGATAAGTGATATCATAAGTTTCTTTTTTTGTGGGACTTATTTCACTGAGGATGATCGTACCTAAATCCACTCAGGATGCTGCTACCAGCCTCATGACGTGGATTTCATGGCTGAGTGACACTCCATTGGACCTACGTAGCACCACTTGTCCACTTGTCTTTGTCCACTTGTCCACTTGTCTTTGTCCACTTGGCTCTTTCCTGGGATATGAAACGTGTACCGGAGTGGAGGTTCTTGTCAAGACAGCAGCCCTCAACTTTGGGGTCCCTGTGTCTGGTTGATTTTTTCATTTTCCCAAGGTCAACGCCCATGTGTGGAAGTGCCCTATGCTCTGTGGTTCTGTGTTTTACATGGTTTGGGAAAGAGGATACACTTGTGAAGATTGGCTGTTGGCCATTGACATCCCGCCCATCAGCTTAACAAGGCTCCCTTGACTCCGTGGGCTGTCCTGCCTTTCTGGTTTTTAGACTTTTTTCGCCTGTCCCTTTTGCCCGGGGGGGGGGGGGGGCGAGAGATTTCTTTGTAGTGCTGATTTGCTCTCCCAGGTTGCTTGGTTGGCCAAAAAGGGCGTATGCGTTTTTTCCTGAATATATTCAGGAAAAAACGCATACGCCCTTTTTGGCCAACCGCATCATTGTCCACGTTCTTGCGCATTTCATGTGCTATCGGGGCCATTCCGATGTACCCGTTGACATCCGTTTCCTGCAATTCTGCCTTGCGTTCAACGCCTCTTCGTAGCCTGACCTCAATATATTTTGGGGCGATAGTTATCGTTTAGAACTCTGCAGGTTTGGGAAGTGCAGTGCCCCTGAGCTCCATTTCCCAAGTCGCTTTTTTGTGAGTGGGACGCAACACGGCTGGATGGCTTCACGGCCTATTGTCGATCCGCGGTGGCAGGCTGAGCCTCTGGTGAATTCTTCTTCGCGATGGGAAATGAGAGTGACATGTGCCCGACCAAACACCTCCAGCGAGTCTCTCATTGGTTCCCCCTCTTGCAGTTCATCCTGCGGACAATTTGCAGACGGTACGAAAGAGGCATGGAAAGGCGCCGAGTCTCCAAGTGGGGAGATTGTTAGTAAGGGGGCCTGAATGGAGAACACGAGCACCAGGAGATGAAAACTTAGGTGGGTTTCAGAAAGCTTTCCCGATCCCACGGTGTAGCATCCGCTGGGTTTCCAATGAGTGCTTTCGCTGTCGGAAGATTGCGTTGAACCTGGAGAGTTGGGAGCCATGGAAAGGGGAGCACGCAGGATTCCTTTCAAGGGTCTGCATTTGCTTTCCCAACCTCACCAATCGTCTCAGCCCCAAGAGTGTCCAGCCTTATGTCTTCTGCCGCTGGGGCTGTAGATGTGGTCAATCCTGGTTGCATGCCAGTCCCTGAACGCATTTTGGAAGAATTTCTCTCTGTTTTGCCCTGCTTGTTTCTTCTTTATGTTTGAAATGTATCCTCAGAATGGGTCTGAGCTGATTTTCCCTGCTGGTTTTAGGCCGCTTTACACACACTTGATGCACTTACACAGAGATATCAAGACTTAGCTTTTAAGATGCTTACTAGTCGGATAGATACTTGTGCGATGAACAGGGTCTGGTGAGTCCAGTTGATTGAGCAAGGAGTAGGTCGTGTCCATTCCATATTCGGTTTTCGGAAGGGTATCTGTGCTCATTTCAAACTCGAGTTTTATGCGTCACCGCACCTCTCCTTTCCCCTGAAGCAGGCATAAGTGTGTTTTCTAAAAGCGTGACTCTGTTCTGTTTGGGGATTCAGTTCATGGGGAGCGATTTTTACATTCCCTCGATAAGTGATATCATAAGTTTCTTTTTTTGTGGGACTTATTTCACTGAGGATGATCGTACCTAAATCCACTCAGGATGCTGCTACCAGCCTCATGACGTGGATTTCATGGCTGAGTGACACTCCATTGGACCTACGTAGCACCACTTGTCCACTTGTCCACTTGTCTTTGTCCACTTCTCCACTTGGCTCTTTCCTGGGATATGAAACGTGTACCGGAGTGGAGGTTCTTGTCAAGACAGCAGCCCTCAACTTTGGGGTCCCTGTGTCTGGTTGATTTTTTCATTTTCCCAAGGTCAACGCCCATGTGTGGAAGTGCCCTATGCTCTGTGGTTCTGTGTTTTACATGGTTTGGGAAAGAGGATACACTTGTGAAGATTGGCTGTTGGCCATTGACATCCCGCCCATCAGCTTAACAAGGCTCCCTTGACTCCGTGGCCTGTCCTGCCTTTCTGGTTTTTAGACTTTTTTCGCCTGACCCTTTTGCCCCGGGGGGGGGGGGCGAGAGATTTCTTTGTAGTGCTGATTTGCTCTCCCAGGTTGCTTGGTTGGCCAAAATGGGCGTATGCGTTTTTTCCTGAATATATTCAGGAAAAAACGCATACGCCCTTTTTGGCCAACCGCATCATTGTCCACGTTCTGGCGCTTTTCATGTGCTATCGGGGCCATTCCGATGTACCCGTTGACATCCGTTTCCTGCAGTTCTGCCTTGCGTTCAGCGCCTCTTCGTAGCCTGACGTCAATATATTTTGGGGCGATAGTTATCGTTTAGAACTCTGCAGGTTTGGGAAGTGCAGTGCCCCTGAGCTCCATTTCCCAAGTCGCTTTTTTGTGAGTGGGACGCAACACGGCTGGATGGCTTCACGCCCTATTGTCGATCCGGGGTGGCAGGCTGAACCTCTGGTGAATTCTTCTTCGTGATGGGAAATGAGAGTGACATGTGCCCGACCAAACACCTCCAGCGAGTCTCTCATTGGTTCCCCCTCTTGCAGTTCATCCTGCGGACAAATTGCAGACGGTACGAAAGAGGCATGGAAAGGCGCCGAGTCTCCAAGTGGGGAGATTGTTAGTAAGGGGGCCTGAATGGAGAACACGAGCACCAGGAGAGGAAAACTTAGGTGGGTTTCAGAAAGCTTTCCCGATCCCACGGTGTAGCATCCGCTGGGTTTCCAATGAGTGCTTTCGCTGTCGGAAGATTGCGTTGAACCTGGAGAGTTGGGACCCATGGAAAGGGGAGCACGCAGGATTCCTTTCAAGGGTCTGCATTTGCTTTCCCAACCTCACCAATCGTCTCAGCCCCAAGAGTGTCCAGCCTTATGTCTTCTGCCGCTGGGGCTGTAGATGTGGTCAATCCTGGTTGCATGCCAGTCCCTGAACGCATTTTGGAAGAATTTCTCTCTGTTTTGCCCTGCTTGTTTCTTCTTTGTGTTGGAAATGTATCCTCAGAATGGGTCTGAGCTGATTTTCCCTGCTGGTTTTAGGCCGCTTTACACACACTTGATGCACTTACACAGAGATATCAAGACTTAGCTTTTAAGATGCTTACTAGTCGGATAGATACTTGTGCGATGAACAGGGTCTGGTGAGTCCAGTTGATTGAGCAAGGAGTAGGTCGTGTCCATTCCATATTCGGTTTTCGGAAGGGTATCTGTGCTCATTTCAAACTCGAGTTTTATGCGTCACCCCACCTCTCCTTTCCCCTGAAGCAGGCATAAGTGTGTTTTCTAAAAGCGTGACTCTGTTCTGTTTGGGGATTCCGTTCATGGGGAGCGATTTTTACATTCCCTCGATAAGTGATATCATAAGTTTCTTTTTTTGTGGGACTTATTTCACTGAGGATGATCGTACCTAAATCCACTCAGGATGCTGCTACCAGCCTCATGACGTGGATTTCATGGCTGAGTGACACTCCATTGGACCTACGTAGCACCACTTGTCCACTTGTCCACTTGTCTTTGTCCACTCGTCTTTGTCCACTTGGCTCTTTCCTGGGATATGAAACGTGTACCGGAGTGGAGGTTCTTGTCAAGACAGCAGCCCTCAACTTTGGGGTCCCTGTGTCTGGTTGATTTTTTCATTTTCCCAAGGTCAACGCCCATGTGTGGAAGTGCCCTATGCTCTGTGGTTCTGTGTTTTACATGGTTTGGGAAAGAGGATACACTTGTGAAGATTGGCTGTTGGCCATTGACATCCCGCCCATCAGCTTAACAAGGCTCCCTTGACTCCGTGGGCTGTCCTGCCTTTCTGGTTTTTAGACTTTTTTCGCCTGGCCCTTTTGCCCCGGGGGGGGGGGCGAGAGATTTCTTTGTAGTGCTGATTTGCTCTCCCAGGTTGCTTGGTTGGCCAAAAAGGGCGTATGCGTTTTTTCCTGAATATATTCAGGAAAAAACGCATACGCCCTTTTTGGCCAACCGCATCATTGTCCACGTTCTGGCGCTTTTCATGTGCTATCGGGGCCATTCCGATGTACCCGTTGACATCCGTTTCCTGCAGTTCTGCCTTGCGTTCAGCGCCTCTTCGTAGCCTGACCTCAATATATTTTGGGGCGATAGTTATCGTTTAGAACTCTGCAGGTTTGGGAAGTGCAGTGCCCCTGAGCTCCATTTCCCAAGTCGCTTTTTTGTGAGTGGGACGCAACACGGCTGGATGGCTTCACGCCCTATTGTCGATCCGCGGTTGCAGGCTGAACCGCTGGTGAATTCTTCTTCGTGATGGGAAATGAGAGTGACATGTGCCCGACCAAACACCTCCAGCGAGTCTCTCATTGGTTCCCCCTCTTGCAGTTCATCCTGCGGACAAATTGCAGACGGTACGAAAGAGGCATGGAAAGGCGCCGAGACTCCAAGTGGGGAGATTGTTAGTAAGGGGGCCTGAATGGAGAACACGAGCACCAGGAGAGGAAAACTGAGGTGAGTTTCAGAAAGCTTTCCCGATCCCACGGTGTAGCATCCGCTGGGTTTCCAATGAGTGCTTTCGCTGTCGGAAGATTGCGTTGAACCTGGAGAGTTGGGAGCCATGGAATGGGGAGCACGACGGATTCCTTTCAAGGGTCTGCATTTGCTTTCCCAACCTCACCAATCGTCTCAGCCCCAAGAGTGTCCAGCCTTATGTCTTCTGCCGCTGGGGCTGTAGATGTGGTCAATCCTGGTTGCATGCCAGTCCCTGAACGCATTTTGGAAGAATTTCTCTCTGTTTTGCCCTGCTTGTTTCTTCTTTGTGTTGGAAATGTATCCTCAGAATGGGTCTGAGCTGATTTTCCCTGCTGGTTTTAGGCCGCTTTACACACACTTGATGCACTTACACAGAGATATCAAGACTTAGCTTTTAAGATGCTTACTAGTCGGATAGATACTTGTGCGATGAACAGGGTCTGGTGAGTCCAGTTGATTGAGCAAGGAGTAGGTCGTGTCCATTCCATATTCGGTTTTCGGAAGGGTATCTGTGCTCATTTCAAACTCGAGTTTTATGCGTCACCGCACCTCACCTTTCCCCTGAAGCAGGCATAAGTGTGTTTTCTAAAAGCGTGACTCTGTTCTGTTTGGGGATTCCGTTCATGGGGAGCGATTTTTACATTCCCTCGATAAGTGATATCATAAGTTTCTTTTTTTGTGGGACTTATTTCACTGAGGATGATCGTACCTAAATCCACTCAGGATGCTGCTACCAGCCTCATGACGTGGATTTCATGGCTGAGTGACACTCCATTGGACCTACGTAGCACCACTTGTCCACTTGTCCACTTGTCTTTGTCCACTTGTCCACTCGTCTTTGTCCACTTGGCTCTTTCCTGGGATATGAAACGTGTACCGGAGTGGAGGTTCTTGTCAAGACAGCAGCCCTCAACTTTGGGGTCCCTGTGTCTGGTTGATTTTTTCATTTTCCCAAGGTCAACGCCCATGTGTGGAAGTGCCCTATGCTCTGTGGTTCTGTGTTTTACATGGTTTGAGAAAGAGGATACACTTGTGAAGATTGGCTGTTGGCCATTGACATCCCGCCCATCAGCTTAACAAGGCTCCCTTGACTCCGTGGGCTGTCCTGCCTTTCTGGTTTTTAGACTTTTTTCGCCTGGCCCTTTTGCCCCCGGGGGGGGGGCGAGAGATTTCTTTGTAGTGCTGATTTGCTCTCCCAGGTTGCTTGGTTGGCCAAAAAGGGCGTATGCGTTTTTTCCTGAATATATTCAGGAAAAAACGCATACGCCCTTTTTGGCCAACCGCATCATTGTCCACGTTCTGGCGCTTTTCATGTGCTATCGGGGCCATTCCGATGTACCCGTTGACATCCGTTTCCTGCAGTTCTGCCTTGCGTTCAGCGCCTCTTCGTAGCCTGACCTCAATATATTTTGGGACGATAGTTATCGTTTAGAACTCTGCAGGTTTGGGAAGTGCAGGGCCCCTGAGCTCCATTTCCCAAGTCGCTTTTTTGTGAGTGGGACGCAACACGGCTGGATGGCTTCACGCCCTATTGTCGATCCGCGGTGGCAGGCTGAACCGCTGGTGAATTCTTCTTCGTGATGGGAAATGAGAGTGACATGTGCCCGACCAAACACCTCCAGCGAGTCTCTCATTGGTTCCCCCTCTTGCAGTTCATCCTGCGGACAAATTGCAGACGGTACGAAAGAGGCATGGAAAGGCGCCGAGTCTCCAAGTGGGGAGATTGTTAGTAAGGGGGCCTGAATGGAGAACACGAGCACCAGGAGAGGAAAACTGAGGTGAGTTTCAGAAAGCTTTCCCGATCCCACGGTGTAGCATCCGCTGGGTTTCCAATGAGTGCTTTCGCTGTCGGAAGATTGCGTTGAACCTGGAGAGTTGGGACCCATGGAATGGGGAGCACGCAGGATTCCTTTCAAGGGTCTGCATTTGCTTTCCCAACCTCACCAATCGTCTCAGCCCCAAGAGTGTCCAGCCTTATGTCTTCTGCCGCTGGGGCTGTAGATGTGGTCAATCCTGGTTGCATGCCAGTCCCTGAACGCATTTTGGAAGAATTTCTCTCTGTTTTGCCCTGCTTGTTTCTTCTTTGTGTTGGAAATGTATCCTCAGAATGGGTCTGAGCTGATTTTCCCTGCTGGTTTTAGGCCGCTTTACACACACTTGATGCACTTACACAGAGATATCAAGACTTAGCTTTTAAGATGCTTACTAGTCGGATAGATACTTGTGCGATGAACAGGGTCTGGTGAGTCCAGTTGATTGAGCAAGGAGTAGGTCGTGTCCATTCCATATTCGGTTTTCGGAAGGGTATCTGTGCTCATTTCAAACTCGAGTTTTATGCGTCACCGCACCTCACCTTTCCCCTGAAGCAGGCATAAGTGTGTTTTCTAAAAGCGTGACTCTGTTCTGTTTGGGGATTCCGTTCATGGGGAGCGATTTTTACATTCCCTCGATAAGTGATATCATAAGTTTCTTTTTTTGTGGGACTTATTTCACTGAGGATGATCGTACCTAAATCCACTCAGGATGCTGCTACCAGCCTCATGACGTGGATTTCATGGCTGAGTGACACTCCATTGGACCTACGTAGCACCACTTGTCCACTTGTCCACTTGTCTTTGTCCACTTGTCCACTCGTCTTTGTCCACTTGGCTCTTTCCTGGGATATGAAACGTGTACCGGAGTGGAGGTTCTTGTCAAGACAGCAGCCCTCAACTTTGGGGTCCCTGTGTCTGGTTGATTTTTTCATTTTCCCAAGGTCAACGCCCATGTGTGGAAGTGCCCTATGCTCTGTGGTTCTGTGTTTTACATGGTTTGGGAAAGAGGATACACTTGTGAAGATTGGCTGTTGGCCATTGACATCCCGCCCATCAGCTTAACAAGGCTCCCTTGACTCCGTGGGCTGTCCTGCCTTTCTGGTTTTTAGACTTTTTTCGCCTGGCCCTTTTGCCCCGGGGTGGGGGGGCGAGAGATTTCTTTGTAGTGCTGATTTGCTCTCCCAGGTTGCTTGGTTGGCCAAAAAGGGCGTATGCGTTTTTTCCTGAATATATTCAGGAAAAAACGCATACGCCCTTTTTGGCCAACCGCATCATTGTCCACGTTCTGGCGCTTTTCATGTGCTATCGGGGCCATTCCGATGTACCCGTTGACATCCGTTTCCTGCAGTTCTGCCTTGCGTTCAGCGCCTCTTCGTAGCCTGCCCTCAATATATTTTGGGGCGATAGTTATCGTTTCGAACTCTGCAGGTTTGGGAAGTGCAGTGCCCCTGAGCTCCATTTCCCAAGTCGCTTTTTTGTGAGTGGGACGCAACACGGCTGGATGGCTTCACGCCCTATTGTCGATCCGCGGTTGCAGGCTGAACCGCTGGTGAATTCTTCTTCGTGATGGGAAATGAGAGTGACATGTGCCCGACCAAACACCTCCAGCGAGTCTCTCATTGGTTCCCCCTCTTGCAGTTCATCCTGCGGACAAATTGCAGACGGTACGAAAGAGGCATGGAAAGGCGCCGAGACTCCAAGTGGGGAGATTGTTAGTAAGGGGGCCTGAATGGAGAACACGAGCACCAGGAGAGGAAAACTGAGGTGAGTTTCAGAAAGCTTTCCCGATCCCACGGTGTAGCATCCGCTGGGTTTCCAATGAGTGCTTTCGCTGTCGGAAGATTGCGTTGAACCTGGAGAGTTGGGAGCCATGGAATGGGGAGCACGACGGATTCCTTTCAAGGGTCTGCATTTGCTTTCCCAACCTCACCAATCGTCTCAGCCCCAAGAGTGTCCAGCCTTATGTCTTCTGCCGCTGGGGCTGTAGATGTGGTCAATCCTGGTTGCATGCCAGTCCCTGAACGCATTTTGGAAGAATTTCTCTCTGTTTTGCCCTGCTTGTTTCTTCTTTGTGTTGGAAATGTATCCTCAGAATGGGTCTGAGCTGATTTTCCCTGCTGGTTTTAGGCCGCTTTACACACACTTGATGCACTTACACAGAGATATCAAGACTTAGCTTTTAAGATGCTTACTAGTCGGATAGATACTTGTGCGATGAACAGGGTCTGGTGAGTCCAGTTGATTGAGCAAGGAGTAGGTCGTGTCCATTCCATATTCGGTTTTCGGAAGGGTATCTGTGCTCATTTCAAACTCGAGTTTTATGCGTCACCGCACCTCACCTTTCCCCTGAAGCAGGCATAAGTGTGTTTTCTAAAAGCGTGACTCTGTTCTGTTTGGGGATTCCGTTCATGGGGAGCGATTTTTACATTCCCTCGATAAGTGATATCATAAGTTTCTTTTTTTGTGGGACTTATTTCACTGAGGATGATCGTACCTAAATCCACTCAGGATGCTGCTACCAGCCTCATGACGTGGATTTCATGGCTGAGTGACACTCCATTGGACCTACGTAGCACCACTTGTCCACTTGTCCACTTGTCTTTGTCCACTTGTCCACTCGTCTTTGTCCACTTGGCTCTTTCCTGGGATATGAAACGTGTACCGGAGTGGAGGTTCTTGTCAAGACAGCAGCCCTCAACTTTGGGGTCCCTGTGTCTGGTTGATTTTTTCATTTTCCCAAGGTCAACGCCCATGTGTGGAAGTGCCCTATGCTCTGTGGTTCTGTGTTTTACATGGTTTGGGAAAGAGGATACACTTGTGAAGATTGGCTGTTGGCCATTGACATCCCGCCCATCAGCTTAACAAGGCTCCCTTGACTCCGTGGGCTGTCCTGCCTTTCTGGTTTTTAGACTTTTTTCGCCTGGCCCTTTTGCCCCGGGGGGGGGGGCGAGAGATTTCTTTGTAGTGCTGATTTGCTCTCCCAGGTTGCTTGGTTGGCCAAAAAGGGCGTATGCGTTTTTTCCTGAATATATTCAGGAAAAAACGCATACGCCCTTTTTGGCCAACCGCATCATTGTCCACGTTCTGGCGCTTTTCATGTGCTATCGGGGCCATTCCGATGTACCCGTTGACATCCGTTTCCTGCAGTTCTGCCTTGCGTTCAGCGCCTCTTCGTAGCCTGACCTCAATATATTTTGGGGCGATAGTTATCGTTTAGAACTCTGCAGGTTTGGGAAGTGCAGGGCCCCTGAGCTCCATTTCCCAAGTCGCTTTTTTGTGAGTGGGACGCAACACGGCTGGATGGCTTCACGCCCTATTGTCGATCCGCGGTGGCAGGCTGAACCGCTGGTGAATTCTTCTTCGTGATGGGAAATGAGAGTGACATGTGCCCGACCAAACACCTCCAGCGAGTCTCTCATTGGTTCCCCCTCTTGCAGTTCATCCTGCGGACAAATTGCAGACGGTACGAAAGAGGCATGGAAAGGCGCCGAGACTCCAAGTGGGGAGATTGTTAGTAAGGGGGCCTGAATGGAGAACACGAGCACCAGGAGAGGAAAACTGAGGTGAGTTTCAGAAAGCTTTCCCGATCCCACGGTGTAGCATCCGCTGGGTTTCCAATGAGTGCTTTCGCTGTCGGAAGATTGCGTTGAACCTGGAGAGTTGGGAGCCATGGAATGGGGAGCACGACGGATTCCTTTCAAGGGTCTGCATTTGCTTTCCCAACCTCACCAATCGTCTCAGCCCCAAGAGTGTCCAGCCTTATGTCTTCTGCCGCTGGGGCTGTAGATGTGGTCAATCCTGGTTGCATGCCAGTCCCTGAACGCATTTTGGAAGAATTTCTCTCTGTTTTGCCCTGCTTGTTTCTTCTTTGTGTTGGAAATGTATCCTCAGAATGGGTCTGAGCTGATTTTCCCTGCTGGTTTTAGGCCGCTTTACACACACTTGATGCACTTACACAGAGATATCAAGACTTAGCTTTTAAGATGCTTACTAGTCGGATAGATACTTGTGCGATGAACCGGGTCTGGTGAGTCCAGTTGATTGAGCAAGGAGTAGGTCGTGTCCATTCCATATTCGGTTTTCGGAAGGGTATCTGTGCTCATTTCAAACTCGAGTTTTATGCGTCACCGCACCTCACCTTTCCCCTGAAGCAGGCATAAGTGTGTTTTCTAAAAGCGTGACTCTGTTCTGTTTGGGGATTCCGTTCATGGGGAGCGATTTTTACATTCCCTCGATAAGTGATATCATAAGTTTCTTTTTTTGTGGGACTTATTTCACTGAGGATGATCGTACCTAAATCCACTCAGGATGCTGCTACCAGCCTCATGACGTGGATTTCATGGCTGAGTGACACTCCATTGGACCTACGTAGCACCACTTGTCCACTTGTCCACTTGTCTTTGTCCACTTGTCCACTCGTCTTTGTCCACTTGGCTCTTTCCTGGGATATGAAACGTGTACCGGAGTGGAGGTTCTTGTCAAGACAGCAGCCCTCAACTTTGGGGTCCCTGTGTCTGGTTGATTTTTTCATTTTCCCAAGGTCAACGCCCATGTGTGGAAGTGCCCTATGCTCTGTGGTTCTGTGTTTTACATGGTTTGGGAAAGAGGATACACTTGTGAAGATTGGCTGTTGGCCATTGACATCCCGCCCATCAGCTTAACAAGGCTCCCTTGACTCTGTGGGCTGTCCTGCCTTTCTGGTTTTTAGACTTTTTTCGCCTGGCCCTTTTGCCCCGGGGGGGGGGGGGCGAGAGATTTCTTTGTAGTGCTGATTTGCTCTCCCAGGTTGCTTGGTTGGCCAAAAAGGGCGTATGCGTTTTTTCCTGAATATATTCAGGAAAAAACGCATACGCCCTTTTTGGCCAACCGCATCATTGTCCACGTTCTGGCGCTTTTCATGTGCTATCGGGGCCATTCCGATGTACCCGTTGACATCCGTTTCCTGCAGTTCTGCCTTGCGTTCAGCGCCTCTTCGTAGCCTGACCTCAATATATTTTGGGGCGATAGTTATCGTTTAGAACTCTGCAGGTTTGGGAAGTGCAGGGCCCCTGAGCTCCATTTCCCAAGTCGCTTTTTTGTGAGTGGGACGCAACACGGCTGGATGGCTTCACGCCCTATTGTCGATCCGCGGTGGCAGGCTGAACCGCTGGTGAATTCTTCTTCGTGATGGGAAATGAGAGTGACATGTGCCCGACCAAACACCTCCAGCGAGTCTCTCATTGGTTCCCCCTCTTGCAGTTCATCCTGCGGACAAATTGCAGACGGTACGAAAGAGGCATGGAAAGGCGCCGAGTCTCCAAGTGGGGAGATTTTTAGTAAGGGGGCCTGAATGGAGAACACGAGCACCAGGAGAGGAAAACTGAGGTGAGTTTCAGAAAGCTTTCCCGATCCCACGGTGTAGCATCCGCTGGGTTTCCAATGAGTGCTTTCGCTGTCGGAAGATTGCGTTGAACCTGGAGAGTTGGGAGCCATGGAATGGGGAGCACGCAGGATTCCTTTCAAGGGTCTGCATTTGCTTTCCCAACCTCACCAATCGTCTCAGCCCCAAGAGTGTCCAGCCTTATGTCTTCTGCCGCTGGGGCTGTAGATGTGGTCAATCCTGGTTGCATGCCAGTCCCTGAACGCATTTTGGAAGAATTTCTCTCTGTTTTGCCCTGCTTGTTTCTTCTTTGTGTTGGAAATGTATCCTCAGAATGGGTCTGAGCTGATTTTCCCTGCTGGTTTTAGGCCGCTTTACACACACTTGATGCACTTACACAGAGATATCAAGACTTAGCTTTTAAGATGCTTACTAGTCGGATAGATACTTGTGCGATGAACAGGGTCTGGTGAGTCCAGTTGATTGAGCAAGGAGTAGGTCGTGTCCATTCCATATTCGGTTTTCGGAAGGGTATCTGTGCTCATTTCAAACTCGAGTTTTATGCGTCACCCCACCTCTCCTTTCCCCTGAAGCAGGCATAAGTGTGTTTTCTAAAAGCGTGACTCTGTTCTGTTTGGGGATTCAGTTCATGGGGAGCGATTTTTACATTCCCTCGATAAGTGATATCATAAGTTTCTTTTTTTGTGGGACTTATTTCACTGAGGATGATCGTACCTAAATCCACTCAGGATGCTGCTACCAGCCTCATGACGTGGATTTCATGGCTGAGTGACACTCCATTGGACCTACGTAGCACCACTTGTCCACTTGTCCACTTGTCTTTGTCCACTTGTCCACTCGTCTTTGTCCACTTGGCTCTTTCCTGGGATATGAAACGTGTACCGGAGTGGAGGTTCTTGTCAAGACAGCAGCCCTCAACTTTGGGGTCCCTGTGTCTGGTTGATTTTTTCATTTTCCCAAGGTCAACGCCCATGTGTGGAAGTGCCCTATGCTCTGTGGTTCTGTGTTTTACATGGTTTGGGAAAGAGGATACACTTGTGAAGATTGGCTGTTGGCCATTGACATCCCGCCCATCAGCTTAACAAGGCTCCCTTGACTCCGTGGGCTGTCCTGCCTTTCTGGTTTTTAGACTTTTTTCGCCTGGCCCTTTTGCCCCGGGGGGGGGGCGAGAGATTTCTTTGTAGTGCTGATTTGCTCTCCCAGGTTGCTTGGTTGGCCAAAAAGGGCGTATGCGTTTTTTCCTGAATATATTCAGGAAAAAACGCATACGCCCTTTTTGGCCAACCGCATCATTGTCCACGTTCTGGCGCTTTTCATGTGCTATCGGGGCCATTCCGATGTACCCGTTGACATCCGTTTCCTGCAGTTCTGCCTTGCGTTCAGCGCCTCTTCGTAGCCTGACCTCAATATATTTTGGGGCGATAGTTATCGTTTAGAACTCTGCAGGTTTGGGAAGTGCAGGGCCCCTGAGCTCCATTTCCCAAGTCGCTTTTTTGTGAGTGGGACGCAACACGGCTGGATGGCTTCACGCCCTATTGTCGATCCGCGGTTGCAGGCTGAACCGCTGGTGAATTCTTCTTCGTGATGGGAAATGAGAGTGACATGTGCCCGACCAAACACCTCCAGCGAGTCTCTCATTGGTTCCCCCTCTTGCAGTTCATCCTGCGGACAAATTGCAGACGGTACGAAAGAGGCATGGAAAGGCGCCGAGTCTCCAAGTGGGGAGATTGTTAGTAAGGGGGCCTGAATGGAGAACACGAGCACCAGGAGAGGAAAACTGAGGTGAGTTTCAGAAAGCTTTCCCGATCCCACGGTGTAGCATCCGCTGGGTTTCCAATGAGTGCTTTCGCTGTCGGAAGATTGCGTTGAACCTGGAGAGTTGGGAGCCATGGAATGGGGAGCACGACGGATTCCTTTCAAGGGTCTGCATTTGCTTTCCCAACCTCACCAATCGTCTCAGCCCCAAGAGTGTCCAGCCTTATGTCTTCTGCCGCTGGGGCTGTAGATGTGGTCAATCCTGGTTGCATGCCAGTCCCTGAACGCATTTTGGAAGAATTTCTCTCTGTTTTGCCCTGCTTGTTTCTTCTTTGTGTTGGAAATGTATCCTCAGAATGGGTCTGAGCTGATTTTCCCTGCTGGTTTTAGGCCGCTTTACACACACTTGATGCACTTACACAGAGATATCAAGACTTAGCTTTTAAGATGCTTACTAGTCGGATAGATACTTGTGCGATGAACAGGGTCTGGTGAGTCCAGTTGATTGAGCAAGGAGTAGGTCGTGTCCATTCCATATTCGGTTTTCGGAAGGGTATCTGTGCTCATTTCAAACTCGAGTTTTATGCGTCACCGCACCTCACCTTTCCCCTGAAGCAGGCATAAGTGTGTTTTCTAAAAGCGTGACTCTGTTCTGTTTGGGGATTCCGTTCATGGGGAGCGATTTTTACATTCCCTCGATAAGTGATATCATAAGTTTCTTTTTTTGTGGGACTTATTTCACTGAGGATGATCGTACCTAAATCCACTCAGGATGCTGCTACGAGCCTCATGACGTGGATTTCATGGCTGAGTGACACTCCATTGGACCTACGTAGCACCACTTGTCCACTTGTCCACTTGTCTTTGTCCACTTGTCCACTCGTCTTTGTCCACTTGGCTCTTTCCTGGGATATGAAACGTGTACCGGAGTGGAGGTTCTTGTCAAGACAGCAGCCCTCAACTTTGGGGTCCCTGTGTCTGGTTGATTTTTTCATTTTCCCAAGGTCAACGCCCATGTGTGGAAGTGCCCTATGCTCTGTGGTTCTGTGTTTTACATGGTTTGGGAAAGAGGATACACTTGTGAAGATTGGCTGTTGGCCATTGACATCCCGCCCATCAGCTTAACAAGGCTCCCTTGACTCCGTGGGCTGTCTTGCCTTTCTGGTTTTTAGACTTTTTTCGCCTGGCCCTTTTGCCCTGGGGGGGGGGGGGCGAGAGATTTCTTTGTAGTGCTGATTTGCTCTCCCAGGTTGCTTGGTTGGCCAAAAAGGGCGTATGCGTTTTTTCCTGAATATATTCAGGCAAAAACGCATACGCCCTTTTTGGCCAACCGCATCATTGTCCACGTTCTGGCGCTTTTCATGTGCTATCGGGGCCATTCCGATGTACCCGTTGACATCCGTTTCCTGCAGTTCTGCCTTGCGTTCAGCGCCTCTTCGTAGCCTGACCTCAATATATTTTGGGGCGATAGTTATCGTTTAGAACTCTGCAGGTTTGGGAAGTGCAGTGCATCTGAGCTCCATTTCCCAAGTCGCTTTTTTGTGAGTGGGACGCAACACGGCTGGATGGCTTCACGCCCTATTGTCGATCCGGGGTGGCAGGCTGAACCTCTGGTGAATTCTTCTTCGTGATGGGAAATGAGAGTGACATGTGCCCGACCAAACACCTCCAGCGAGTCTCTCATTGGTTCCCCCTCTTGCAGTTCATCCTGCGGACAAATTGCAGACGGTACGAAAGAGGCATGGAAAGGCGCCGAGTCTCCAAGTGGGGAGATTGTTAGTAAGGGGGCCTGAATGGAGAACACGAGCACCAGGAGAGGAAAACTGAGGTGAGTTTCAGAAAGCTTTCCCGATCCCACGGTGTAGCATCCGCTGGGTTTCCAATGAGTGCTTTCGCTGTCGGAAGATTGCGTTGAACCTGGAGAGTTGGGAGCCATGGAATGGGGAGCACGCAGGATTCCTTTCAAGGGTCTGCATTTGCTTTCCCAACCTCACCAATCGTCTCAGCCCCAAGAGTGTCCAGCCTTATGTCTTCTGCCGCTGGGGCTGTAGATGTGGTCAATCCTGGTTGCATGCCAGTCCCTGAACGCATTTTGGAAGAATTTCTCTCTGTTTTGCCCTGCTTGTTTCTTCTTTGTGTTGGAAATGTATCCTCAGAATGGGTCTGAGCTGATTTTCCCTGCTGGTTTTAGGCCGCTTTACACACACTTGATGCACTTACACAGAGATATCAAGACTTAGCTTTTAAGATGCTTACTAGTCGGATAGATACTTGTGCGATGAACAGGGTCTGGTGAGTCCAGTTGATTGAGCAAGGAGTAGGTCGTGTCCATTCCATATTCGGTTTTCGGAAGGGTATCTGTGCTCATTTCAAACTCGAGTTTTATGCGTCACCCCACCTCTCCTTTCCCCTGAAGCAGGCATAAGTGTGTTTTCTAAAAGCGTGACTCTGTTCTGTTTGGGGATTCAGTTCATGGGGAGCGATTTTTACATTCCCTCGATAAGTGATATCATAAGTTTCTTTTTTTGTGGGACTTATTTCACTGAGGATGATCGTACCTAAATCCACTCAGGATGCTGCTACCAGCCTCATGACGTGGATTTCATGGCTGAGTGACACTCCATTGGACCTACGTAGCACCACTTGTCCACTTGTCCACTTGTCTTTGTCCACTTGTCCACTCGTCTTTGTCCACTTGGCTCTTTCCTGGGATATGAAACGTGTATCGGAGTGGAGGTTCTTGTCAAGACAGCAGCCCTCAACTTTGGGGTCCCTGTGTCTGGTTGATTTTTTCATTTTCCCAAGGTCAACGCCCATGTGTGGAAGTGCCCTATGCTCTGTGGTTCTGTGTTTTACATGGTTTGGGAAAGAGGATACACTTGTGAAGATTGGCTGTTGGCCATTGACATCCCGCCCATCAGCTTAACAAGGCTCCCTTGACTCCGTGGGCTGTCCTGCCTTTCTGGTTTTTAGACTTTTTTCGCCTGGCCCTTTTGCCCCGGGGGGGGGGCGAGAGATTTCTTTGTAGTGCTGATTTGCTCTCCCAGGTTGCTTGGTTGGCCAAAAAGGGCGTATGCGTTTTTTCCTGAATATATTCAGGAAAAAACGCATACGCCCTTTTTGGCCAACCGCATCATTGTCCACGTTCTGGCGCTTTTCATGTGCTATCGGGGCCATTCCGATGTACCCGTTGACATCCGTTTCCTGCAGTTCTGCCTTGCGTTCAGCGCCTCTTCGTAGCCTGACCTCAATATATTTTGGGGCGATAGTTATCGTTTAGAACTCTGCAGGTTTGGGAAGTGCAGGGCCCCTGAGCTCCATTTCCCAAGTCGCTTTTTTGTGAGTGGGACGCAACACGGCTGGATGGCTTCACGCCCTATTGTCGATCCGCGGTGGCAGGCTGAACCGCTGGTGAATTCTTCTTCGTGATGGGAAATGAGAGTGACATGTGCCCGACCAAACACCTCCAGCGAGTCTCTCATTGGTTCCCCCTCTTGCAGTTCATCCTGCGGACAAATTGCAGACGGTACGAAAGAGGCATGGAAAGGCGCCGAGACTCCAAGTGGGGAGATTGTTAGTAAGGGGGCCTGAATGGAGAACACGAGCACCAGGAGAGGAAAACTGAGGTGAGTTTCAGAAAGCTTTCCCGATCCCACGGTGTAGCATCCGCTGGGTTTCCAATGAGTGCTTTCGCTGTCGGAAGATTGCGTTGAACCTGGAGAGTTGGGAGCCATGGAATGGGGAGCACGACGGATTCCTTTCAAGGGTCTGCATTTGCTTTCCCAACCTCACCAATCGTCTCAGCCCCAAGAGTGTCCAGCCTTATGTCTTCTGCCGCTGGGGCTGTAGATGTGGTCAATCCTGGTTGCATGCCAGTCCCTGAACGCATTTTGGAAGAATTTCTCTCTGTTTTGCCCTGCTTGTTTCTTCTTTGTGTTGGAAATGTATCCTCAGAATGGGTCTGAGCTGATTTTCCCTGCTGGTTTTAGGCCGCTTTACACACACTTGATGCACTTACACAGAGATATCAAGACTTAGCTTTTAAGATGCTTACTAGTCGGATAGATACTTGTGCGATGAACAGGGTCTGGTGAGTCCAGTTGATTGAGCAAGGAGTAGGTCGTGTCCATTCCATATTCGGTTTTCGGAAGGGTATCTGTGCTCATTTCAAACTCGAGTTTTATGCGTCACCGCACCTCACCTTTCCCCTGAAGCAGGCATAAGTGTGTTTTCTAAAAGCGTGACTCTGTTCTGTTTGGGGATTCAGTTCATGGGGAGCGATTTTTACATTCCCTCGATAAGTGATATCATAAGTTTCTTTTTTTGTGGGACTTATTTCACTGAGGATGATCGTACCTAAATCCACTCAGGATGCTGCTACCAGCCTCATGACGTGGATTTCATGGCTGAGTGACACTCCATTGGACCTACGTAGCACCACTTGTCCACTTGTCCACTTGTCTTTGTCCACTCGTCTTTGTCCACTTGGCTCTTTCCTGGGATATGAAACGTGTACCGGAGTGGAGGTTCTTGTCAAGACAGCAGCCCTCAACTTTGGGGTCCCTGTGTCTGGTTGATTTTTTCATTTTCCCAAGGTCAACGCCCATGTGTGGAAGTGCCCTATGCTCTGTGGTTCTGTGTTTTACATGGTTTGGGAAAGAGGATACACTTGTGAAGATTGGCTGTTGGCCATTGACATCCCGCCCATCAGCTTAACAAGGCTCCCTTGACTCCGTGGGCTGTCCTGCCTTTCTGGTTTTTAGACTTTTTTCGCCTGGCCCTTTTGCCCCGGGGGGGGGGGCGAGAGATTTCTTTGTAGTGCTGATTTGCTCTCCCAGGTTGCTTGGTTGGCCAAAAAGGGCGTATGCGTTTTTTCCTGAATATATTCAGGAAAAAACGCATACGCCCTTTTTGGCCAACCGCATCATTGTCCACGTTCTGGCGCTTTTCATGTGCTATCGGGGCCATTCCGATGTACCCGTTGACATCCGTTTCCTGCAGTTCTGCCTTGCGTTCAGCGCCTCTTCGTAGCCTGACCTCAATATATTTTGGGGCGATAGTTATCGTTTAGAACTCTGCAGGTTTGGGAAGTGCAGGGCCCCTGAGCTCCATTTCCCAAGTCGCTTTTTTGTGAGTGGGACGCAACACGGCTGGATGGCTTCACGCCCTATTGTCGATCCGCGGTGGCAGGCTGAACCGCTGGTGAATTCTTCTTCGTGATGGGAAATGAGAGTGACATGTGCCCGACCAAACACCTCCAGCGAGTCTCTCATTGGTTCCCCCTCTTGCAGTTCATCCTGCGGACAAATTGCAGACGGTACGAAAGAGGCATGGAAAGGCGCCGAGTCTCCAAGTGGGGAGATTGTTAGTAAGGGGGCCTGAATGGAGAACACGAGCACCAGGAGAGGAAAACTGAGGTGAGTTTCAGAAAGCTTTCCCGATCCCACGGTGTAGCATCCGCTGGGTTTCCAATGAGTGCTTTCGCTGTCGGAAGATTGCGTTGAACCTGGAGAGTTGGGAGCCATGGAATGGGGAGCACGCAGGATTCCTTTCAAGGGTCTGCATTTGCTTTCCCAACCTCACCAATCGTCTAAGCCCCAAGAGTGTCCAGCCTTATGTCTTCTGCCGCTGGGGCTGTAGATGTGGTCAATCCTGGTTGCATGCCAGTCCCTGAACGCATTTTGGAAGAATTTCTCTCTGTTTTGCCCTGCTTGTTTCTTCTTTGTGTTGGAAATGTATCCTCAGAATGGGTCTGAGCTGATTTTCCCTGCTGGTTTTAGGCCGCTTTACACACACTTGATGCACTTACACAGAGATATCAAGACTTAGCTTTTAAGATGCTTACTAGTCGGATAGATACTTGTGCGATGAACAGGGTCTGGTGAGTCCAGTTGATTGAGCAAGGAGTAGGTCGTGTCCATTCCATATTCGGTTTTCGGAAGGGTATCTGTGCTCATTTCAAACTCGAGTTTTATGCGTCACCGCACCTCACCTTTCCCCTGAAGCAGGCATAAGTGTGTTTTCTAAAAGCGTGACTCTGTTCTGTTTGGGGATTCCGTTCATGGGGAGCGATTTTTACATTCCCTCGATAAGTGATATCATAAGTTTCTTTTTTTGTGGGACTTATTTCACTGAGGATGATCGTACCTAAATCCACTCAGGATGCTGCTACCAGCCTCATGACGTGGATTTCATGGCTGAGTGACACTCCATTGGACCTACGTAGCACCACTTGTCCACTTGTCCACTTGTCTTTGTCCACTTGTCCACTCGTCTTTGTCCACTTGGCTCTTTCCTGGGATATGAAACGTGTACCGGAGTGGAGGTTCTTGTCAAGACAGCAGCCCTCAACTTTGGGGTCCCTGTGTCTGGTTGATTTTTTCATTTTCCCAAGGTCAACGCCCATGTGTGGAAGTGCCCTATGCTCTGTGGTTCTGTGTTTTACATGGTTTGGGAAAGAGGATACACTTGTGAAGATTGGCTGTTGGCCATTGACATCCCGCCCATCAGCTTAACAAGGCTCCCTTGACTCCGTGGGCTGTCCTGCCTTTCTGGTTTTTAGACTTTTTTCGCCTGGCCCTTTTGCCCCCGGGGGGGGGGCGAGAGATTTCTTGGTAGTGCTGATTTGCTCTCCCAGGTTGCTTGGTTGGCCAAAAAGGGCGTATGCGTTTTTTCCTGAATATATTCAGGAAAAAACGCATACGCCCTTTTTGGCCAACCGCATCATTGTCCACGTTCTGGCGCTTTTCATGTGCTATCGGGGCCATTCCGATGTACCCGTTGACATCCGTTTCCTGCAGTTCTGCCTTGCGTTCAGCGCCTCTTCGTAGCCTGACCTCAATATATTTTGGGGCGATAGTTATCGTTTAGAACTCTGCAGGTTTGGGAAGTGCAGGGCCCCTGAGCTCCATTTCCCAAGTCGCTTTTTTGTGAGTGGGACGCAACACGGCTGGATGGCTTCACGCCCTATTGTCGATCCGCGGTTGCAGGCTGAACCGCTGGTGAATTCTTCTTCGTGATGGGAAATGAGAGTGACATGTGCCCGACCAAACACCTCCAGCGAGTCTCTCATTGGTTCCCCCTCTTGCAGTTCATCCTGCGGACAAATTGCAGACGGTACGAAAGAGGCATGGAAAGGCGCCGAGTCTCCAAGTGGGGAGATTGTTAGTAAGGGGGCCTGAATGGAGAACACGAGCACCAGGAGATGAAAACTGAGGTGAGTTTCAGAAAGCTTTCCCGATCCCACGGTGTAGCATCCGCTGGGTTTCCAATGAGTGCTTTCGCTGTCGGAAGATTGCGTTGAACCTGGAGAGTTGGGAGCCATGGAATGGGGAGCACGCAGGATTCCTTTCAAGGGTCTGCATTTGCTTTCCCAACCTCACCAATCGTCTCAGCCCCAAGAGTGTCCAGCCTTATGTCTTCTGCCGCTGGGGCTGTAGATGTGGTCAATCCTGGTTGCATGCCAGTCCCTGAACGCATTTTGGAAGAATTTCTCTCTGTTTTGCCCTGCTTGTTTCTTCTTTGTGTTGGAAATGTATCCTCAGAATGGGTCTGAGCTGATTTTCCCTGCTGGTTTTAGGCCGCTTTACACACACTTGATGCACTTACACAGAGATATCAAGACTTAGCTTTTAAGATGCTTACTAGTCGGATAGATACTTGTGCGATGAACAGGGTCTGGTGAGTCCAGTTGATTGAGCAAGGAGTAGGTCGTGTCCATTCCATATTCGGTTTTCGGAAGGGTATCTGTGCTCATTTCAAACTCGAGTTTTATGCGTCACCGCACCTCACCTTTCCCCTGAAGCAGGCATAAGTGTGTTTTCTAAAAGCGTGACTCTGTTCTGTTTGGGGATTCCGTTCATGGGGAGCGATTTTTACATTCCCTCGATAAGTGATATCATAAGTTTCTTTTTTTGTGGGACTTATTTCACTGAGGATGATCGTACCTAAATCCACTCAGGATGCTGCTACCAGCCTCATGACGTGGATTTCATGGCTGAGTGACACTCCATTGGACCTACGTAGCACCACTTGTCCACTTGTCCACTTGTCTTTGTCCACTTGTCCACTCGTCTTTGTCCACTTGGCTCTTTCCTGGGATATGAAACGTGTACCGGAGTGGAGGTTCTTGTCAAGACAGCAGCCCTCAACTTTGGGGTCCCTGTGTCTGGTTGATTTTTTCATTTTCCCAAGGTCAACGCCCATGTGTGGAAGTGCCCTATGCTCTGTGGTTCTGTGTTTTACATGGTTTGGGAAAGAGGATACACTTGTGAAGATTGGCTGTTGGCCATTGACATCCCGCCCATCAGCTTAACAAGGCTCCCTTGACTCCGTGGGCTGTCCTGCCTTTCTGGTTTTTAGACTTTTTTCGCCTGGCCCTTTTGCCCTGGGGGGGGGCGAGAGATTTCTTTGTAGTGCTGATTTGCTCTCCCAGGTTGCTTGGTTGGCCAAAAAGGGCGTATGCGTTTTTTCCTGAATATATTCAGGAAAAAACGCATACGCCCTTTTTGGCCAACCGCATCATTGTCCACGTTCTGGCGCTTTTCATGTGCTATCGGGGCCATTCCGATGTACCCGTTGACATCCGTTTCCTGCAGTTCTGCCTTGCGTTCAGCGCCTCTTCGTAGCCTGACCTCAATATATTTTGGGGCGATAGTTATCGTTTAGAACTCTGCAGGTTTGGGAAGTGCAGTGCCCCTGAGCTCCATTTCCCAAGTCGCTTTTTTGTGAGTGGGACGCAACACGGCTGGATGGCTTCACGCCCTATTGTCGATCCGCGGTGGCAGGCTGAACCGCTGGTGAATTCTTCTTCGTGATGGGAAATGAGAGTGACATGTGCCCGACCAAACACCTCCAGCGAGTCTCTCATTGGTTCCCCCTCTTGCAGTTCATCCTGCGGACAAATTGCAGACGGTACGAAAGAGGCATGGAAAGGCGCCGAGTCTCCAAGTGGGGAGATTGTTAGTAAGGGGGCCTGAATGGAGAACACGAGCACCAGGAGATGAAAACTGAGGTGAGTTTCAGAAAGCTTTCCCGATCCCACGGTGTAGCATCCGCTGGGTTTCCAATGAGTGCTTTCGCTGTCGGAAGATTGCGTTGAACCTGGAGAGTTGGGAGCCATGGAATGGGGAGCACGCAGGATTCCTTTCAAGGGTCTGCATTTGCTTTCCCAACCTCACCAATCGTCTCAGCCCCAAGAGTGTCCAGCCTTATGTCTTCTGCCGCTGGGGCTGTAGATGTGGTCAATCCTGGTTGCATGCCAGTCCCTGAACGCATTTTGGAAGAATTTCTCTCTGTTTTGCCCTGCTTGTTTCTTCTTTGTGTTGGAAATGTATCCTCAGAATGGGTCTGAGCTGATTTTCCCTGCTGGTTTTAGGCCGCTTTACACACACTTGATGCACTTACACAGAGATATCAAGACTTAGCTTTTAAGATGCTTACTAGTCGGATAGATACTTGTGCGATGAACAGGGTCTGGTGAGTCCAGTTGATTGAGCAAGGAGTAGGTCGTGTCCATTCCATATTCGGTTTTCGGAAGGGTATCTGTGCTCATTTCAAACTCGAGTTTTATGCGTCACCCCACCTCACCTTTCCCCTGAAGCAGGCATAAGTGTGTTTTCTAAAAGCGTGACTCTGTTCTGTTTGGGGATTCCGTTCATGGGGAGCGATTTTTACATTCCCTCGATAAGTGATATCATAAGTTTCTTTTTTTGTGGGACTTATTTCACTGAGGATGATCGTACCTAAATCCACTCAGGATGCTGCTACCAGCCTCATGACGTGGATTTCATGGCTGAGTGACACTCCATTGGACCTACGTAGCACCACTTGTCCACTTGTCCACTTGTCTTTGTCCACTTGTCCACTCGTCTTTGTCCACTTGGCTCTTTCCTGGGATATGAAACGTGTACCGGAGTGGAGGTTCTTGTCAAGACAGCAGCCCTCAACTTTGGGGTCCCTGTGTCTGGTTGATTTTTTCATTTTCCCAAGGTCAACGCCCATGTGTGGAAGTGCCCTATGCTCTGTGGTTCTGTGTTTTACATGGTTTGGGAAAGAGGATACACTTGTGAAGATTGGCTGTTGGCCATTGACATCCCGCCCATCAGCTTAACAAGGCTCCCTTGACTCCGTGGGCTGTCCTGCCTTTCTGGTTTTTAGACTTTTTTCGCCTGACCCTTTTGCCCCGGGGGGGGGGGGGGCGAGAGATTTCTTTGTAGTGCTGATTTGCTCTCCCAGGTTGCTTGGTTGGCCAAAAAGGGCGTATGCGTTTTTTCCTGAATATATTCAGGAAAAAACGCATACGCCCTTTTTGGCCAACCGCATCATTGTCCACGTTCTGGCGCTTTTCATGTGCTATCGGGGCCATTCCGATGTACCCGTTGACATCCGTTTCCTGCAGTTCTGCCTTGCGTTCAGCGCCTCTTCGTAGCCTGCCCTCAATATATTTTGGGGCGATAGTTATCGTTTAGAACTCTGCAGGTTTGGGAAGTGCAGTGCCCCTGAGCTCCATTTCCCAAGTCGCTTTTTTGTGAGTGGGACGCAACACGGCTGGATGGCTTCACGCCCTATTGTCGATCCGCGGTTGCAGGCTGAACCGCTGGTGAATTCTTCTTCGTGATGGGAAATGAGAGTGACATGTGCCCGACCAAACACCTCCAGCGAGTCTCTCATTGATTCCCCCTCTTGCAGTTCATCCTGCGGACAAATTGCAGACGGTACGAAAGAGGCATGGAAAGGCGCCGAGTCTCCAAGTGGGGAGATTGTTAGTAAGGGGGCCTGAATGGAGAACACGAGCACCAGGAGAGGAAAACTGAGGTGAGTTTCAGAAAGCTTTCCCGATCCCACGGTGTAGCATCCGCTGGGTTTCCAATGAGTGCTTTCGCTGTCGGAAGATTGCGTTGAACCTGGAGAGTTGGGAGCCATGGAATGGGGAGCACGCAGGATTCCTTTCAAGGGTCTGCATTTGCTTTCCCAACCTCACCAATCGTCTCAGCCCCAAGAGTGTCCAGCCTTATGTCTTCTGCCGCTGGGGCTGTAGATGTGGTCAATCCTGGTTGCATGCCAGTCCCTGAACGCATTTTGGAAGAATTTCTCTCTGTTTTGCCCTGCTTGTTTCTTCTTTGTGTTGGAAATGTATCCTCAGAATGGGTCTGAGCTGATTTTCCCTGCTGGTTTTAGGCCGCTTTACACACACTTGATGCACTTACACAGAGATATCAAGACTTAGCTTTTAAGATGCTTACTAGTCGGATAGATACTTGTGCGATGAACAGGGTCTGGTGAGTCCAGTTGATTGAGCAAGGAGTAGGTCGTGTCCATTCCATATTCGGTTTTCGGAAGGGTATCTGTGCTCATTTCAAACTCGAGTTTTATGCGTCACCCCACCTCACCTTTCCCCTGAAGCAGGCATAAGTGTGTTTTCTAAAAGCGTGACTCTGTTCTGTTTGGGGATTCCGTTCATGGGGAGCGATTTTTACATTCCCTCGATAAGTGATATCATAAGTTTCTTTTTTTGTGGGACTTATTTCACTGAGGATGATCGTACCTAAATCCACTCAGGATGCTGCTACCAGCCTCATGACGTGGATTTCATGGCTGAGTGACACTCCATTGGACCTACGTAGCACCACTTGTCCACTTGTCCACTTGTCTTTGTCCACTTGTCCACTCGTCTTTGTCCACTTGGCTCTTTCCTGGGATATGAAACGTGTACCGGAGTGGAGGTTCTTGTCAAGACAGCAGCCCTCAACTTTGGGGTCCCTGTGTCTGGTTGATTTTTTCATTTTCCCAAGGTCAACGCCCATGTGTGGAAGTGCCCTATGCTCTGTGGTTCTGTGTTTTACATGGTTTGGGAAAGAGGATACACTTGTGAAGATTGGCTGTTGGCCATTGACATCCCGCCCATCAGCTTAACAAGGCTCCCTTGACTCCGTGGGCTGTCCTGCCTTTCTGGTTTTTAGACTTTTTTCGCCTGGCCCTTTTGCCCCGGGGGGGGGGGGGGGCGAGAGATTTCTTTGTAGTGCTGATTTGCTCTCCCAGGTTGCTTGGTTGGCCAAAAAGGGCGTATGCGTTTTTTCCTGAATATATTCAGGAAAAAACGCATACGCCCTTTTTGGCCAACCGCATCATTGTCCACGTTCTGGCGCTTTTCATGTGCTATCGGGGCCATTCCGATGTACCCGTTGACATCCGTTTCCTGCAGTTCTGCCTTGCGTTCAGCGCCTCTTCGTAGCCTGACCTCAATATATTTTGGGGCGATAGTTATCGTTTAGAACTCTGCAGGTTTGGGAAGTGCAGGGCCCCTGAGCTCCATTTCCCAAGTCGCTTTTTTGTGAGTGGGACGCAACACGGCTGGATGGCTTCACGCCCTATTGTCGATCCGCGGTTGCAGGCTGAACCGCTGGTGAATTCTTCTTCGTGATGGGAAATGAGAGTGACATGTGCCCGACCAAACACCTCCAGCGAGTCTCTCATTGGTTCCCCCTCTTGCAGTTCATCCTGCGGACAAATTGCAGACGGTACGAAAGAGGCATGGAAAGGCGCCGAGTCTCCAAGTGGGGAGATTGTTAGTAAGGGGGCCTGAATGGAGAACACGAGCACCAGGAGAGGAAAACTGAGGTGAGTTTCAGAAAGCTTTCCCGATCCCACGGTGTAGCATCCGCTGGGTTTCCAATGAGTGCTTTCGCTGTCGGAAGATTGCGTTGAACCTGGAGAGTTGGGAGCCATGGAATGGGGAGCACGCAGGATTCCTTTCAAGGGTCTGCATTTGCTTTCCCAACCTCACCAATCGTCTCAGCCCCAAGAGTGTCCAGCCTTATGTCTTCTGCCGCTGGGGCTGTAGATGTGGTCAATCCTGGTTGCATGCCAGTCCCTGAACGCATTTTGGAAGAATTTCTCTCTGTTTTGCCCTGCTTGTTTCTTCTTTGTGTTGGAAATGTATCCTCAGAATGGGTCTGAGCTGATTTTCCCTGCTGGTTTTAGGCCGCTTTACACACACTTGATGCACTTACACAGAGATATCAAGACTTAGCTTTTAAGATGCTTACTAGTCGGATAGATACTTGTGCGATGAACAGGGTCTGGTGAGTCCAGTTGATTGAGCAAGGAGTAGGTCGTGTCCATTCCATATTCGGTTTTCGGAAGGGTATCTGTGCTCATTTCAAACTCGAGTTTTATGCGTCACCGCACCTCACCTTTCCCCTGAAGCAGGCATAAGTGTGTTTTCTAAAAGCGTGACTCTGTTCTGTTTGGGGATTCCGTTCATGGGGAGCGATTTTTACATTCCCTCGATAAGTGATATCATAAGTTTCTTTTTTTGTGGGACTTATTTCACTGAGGATGATCGTACCTAAATCCACTCAGGATGCTGCTACCAGCCTCATGACGTGGATTTCATGGCTGAGTGACACTCCATTGGACCTACGTAGCACCACTTGTCCACTTGTCCACTTGTCTTTGTCCACTTGTCCACTCGTCTTTGTCCACTTGGCTCTTTCCTGGGATATGAAACGTGTACCGGAGTGGAGGTTCTTGTCAAGACAGCAGCCCTCAACTTTGGGGTCCCTGTGTCTGGTTGATTTTTTCATTTTCCCAAGGTCAACGCCCATGTGTGGAAGTGCCCTATGCTCTGTGGTTCTGTGTTTTACATGGTTTGGGAAAGAGGATACACTTGTGAAGTTTGGCTGTTGGCCATTGACATCCCGCCCATCAGCTTAACAAGGCTCCCTTGACTCCGTGGGCTGTCCTGCCTTTCTGGTTTTTAGACTTTTTTCGCCTGGCCCTTTTGCCCCGGGGGGGGGGGCGAGAGATTTCTTTGTAGTGCTGATTTGCTCTCCCAGGTTGCTTGGTTGGCCAAAAAGGGCGTATGCGTTTTTTCCTGAATATATTCAGGAAAAAACGCATACGCCCTTTTTGGCCAACCGCATCATTGTCCACGTTCTGGCGCTTTTCATGTGCTATCGGGGCCATTCCGATGTACCCGTTGACATCCGTTTCCTGCAGTTCTGCCTTGCGTTCAGCGCCTCTTCGTAGCCTGACCTCAATATATTTTGGGGCGATAGTTATCGTTTAGAACTCTGCAGGTTTGGGAAGTGCAGGGCCCCTGAGCTCCATTTCCCAAGTCGCTTTTTTGTGAGTGGGACGCAACACGGCTGGATGGCTTCACGCCCTATTGTCGATCCGCGGTGGCAGGCTGAACCGCTGGTGAATTCTTCTTCGTGATGGGAAATGAGAGTGACATGTGCCCGACCAAACACCTCCAGCGAGTCTCTCATTGGTTCCCCCTCTTGCAGTTCATCCTGCGGACAAATTGCAGACGGTACGAAAGAGGCATGGAAAGGCGCCGAGTCTCCAAGTGGGGAGATTGTTAGTAAGGGGGCCTGAATGGAGAACACGAGCACCAGGAGAGGAAAACTGAGGTGAGTTTCAGAAAGCTTTCCCGATCCCACGGTGTAGCATCCGCTGGGTTTCCAATGAGTGCTTTCGCTGTCGGAAGATTGCGTTGAACCTGGAGAGTTGGGAGCCATGGAATGGGGAGCACGACGGATTCCTTTCAAGGGTCTGCATTTGCTTTCCCAACCTCACCAATCGTCTCAGCCCCAAGAGTGTCCAGCCTTATGTCTTCTGCCGCTGGGGCTGTAGATGTGGTCAATCCTGGTTGCATGCCAGTCCCTGAACGCATTTTGGAAGAATTTCTCTCTGTTTTGCCCTGCTTGTTTCTTCTTTGTGTTGGAAATGTATCCTCAGAATGGGTCTGAGCTGATTTTCCCTGCTGGTTTTAGGCCGCTTTACACACACTTGATGCACTTACACAGAGATATCAAGACTTAGCTTTTAAGATGCTTACTAGTCGGATAGATACTTGTGCGATGAACAGGGTCTGGTGAGTCCAGTTGATTGAGCAAGGAGTAGGTCGTGTCCATTCCATATTCGGTTTTCGGAAGGGTATCTGTGCTCATTTCAAACTCGAGTTTTATGCGTCACCCCACCTCACCTTTCCCCTGAAGCAGGCATAAGTGTGTTTTCTAAAAGCGTGACTCTGTTCTGTTTGGGGATTCCGTTCATGGGGAGCGATTTTTACATTCCCTCGATAAGTGATATCATAAGTTTCTTTTTTTGTGGGACTTATTTCACTGAGGATGATCGTACCTAAATCCACTCAGGATGCTGCTACGAGCCTCATGACGTGGATTTCATGGCTGAGTGACACTCCATTGGACCTACGTAGCACCACTTGTCCACTTGTCCACTTGTCTTTGTCCACTTGTCCACTCGTCTTTGTCCACTTGGCTCTTTCCTGGGATATGAAACGTGTACCGGAGTGGAGGTTCTTGTCAAGACAGCAGCCCTCAACTTTGGGGTCCCTGTGTCTGGTTGATTTTTTCATTTTCCCAAGGTCAACGCCCATGTGTGGAAGTGCCCTATGCTCTGTGGTTCTGTGTTTTACATGGTTTGGGAAAGAGGATACACTTGTGAAGATTGGCTGTTGGCCATTGACATCCCGCCCATCAGCTTAACAAGGCTCCCTTGACTCCGTGGGCTGTCCTGCCTTTCTGGTTTTTAGACTTTTTTCGCCTGGCCCTTTTGCCCCCGGGGGGGGGCGAGAGATTTCTTTGTAGTGCTGATTTGCTCTCCCAGGTTGCTTGGTTGGCCAAAAAGGGCGTATGCGTTTTTTCCTGAATATATTCAGGAAAAAACGCATACGCCCTTTTTGGCCAACCGCATCATTGTCCACGTTCTGGCGCTTTTCATGTGCTATCGGGGCCATTCCGATGTACCCGTTGACATCCGTTTCCTGCAGTTCTGCCTTGCGTTCAGCGCCTCTTCGTAGCCTGACCTCAATATATTTTGGGGCGATAGTTATCGTTTAGAACTCTGCAGGTTTGGGAAGTGCAGGGCCCCTGAGCTCCATTTCCCAAGTCGCTTTTTTGTGAGTGGGACGCAACACGGCTGGATGGCTTCACGCCCTATTGTCGATCCGCGGTTGCAGGCTGAACCGCTGGTGAATTCTTCTTCGTGATGGGAAATGAGAGTGACATGTGCCCGACCAAACACCTCCAGCGAGTCTCTCATTGGTTCCCCCTCTTGCAGTTCATCCTGCGGACAAATTGCAGACGGTACGAAAGAGGCATGGAAAGGCGCCGAGTCTCCAAGTGGGGAGATTGTTAGTAAGGGGGCCTGAATGGAGAACACGAGCACCAGGAGAGGAAAACTGAGGTGAGTTTCAGAAAGCTTTCCCGATCCCACGGTGTAGCATCCGCTGGGTTTCCAATGAGTGCTTTCGCTGTCGGAAGATTGCGTTGAACCTGGAGAGTTGGGAGCCATGGAATGGGGAGCACGCAGGATTCCTTTCAAGGGTCTGCATTTGCTTTCCCAACCTCACCAATCGTCTCAGCCCCAAGAGTGTCCAGCCTTATGTCTTCTGCCGCTGGGGCTGTAGATGTGGTCAATCCTGGTTGCATGCCAGTCCCTGAACGCATTTTGGAAGAATTTCTCTCTGTTTTGCCCTGCTTGTTTCTTCTTTATGTTGGAAATGTATCCTCAGAATGGGTCTGAGCTGATTTTCCCTGCTGGCTTTAGGCCGCTTTACACACACTTGATGCACTTACACAGAGATATCAAGACTTAGCTTTTAAGATGCTTACTAGTCGGATAGATACTTGTGCGATGAACAGGGTCTGGTGAGTCCAGTTGATTGAGCAAGGAGTAGGTCGTGTCCATTCCATATTCGGTTTTCGGAAGGGTATCTGTGCTCATTTCAAACTCGAGTTTTATGCGTCACCGCACCTCACCTTTCCCCTGAAGCAGGCATAAGTGTGTTTTCTAAAAGCGTGACTCTGTTCTGTTTGGGGATTCCGTTCATGGGGAGCGATTTTTACATTCCCTCGATAAGTGATATCATAAGTTTCTTTTTTTGTGGGACTTATTTCACTGAGGATGATCGTACCTAAATCCACTCAGGATGCTGCTACCAGCCTCATGACGTGGATTTCATGGCTGAGTGACACTCCATTGGACCTACGTAGCACCACTTGTCCACTTGTCCACTTGTCTTTGTCCACTTGTCCACTCGTCTTTGTCCACTTGGCTCTTTCCTGGGATATGAAACGTGTACCGGAGTGGAGGTTCTTGTCAAGACAGCAGCCCTCAACTTTGGGGTCCCTGTGTCTGGTTGATTTTTTCATTTTCCCAAGGTCAACGCCCATGTGTGGAAGTGCCCTATGCTCTGTGGTTCTGTGTTTTACATGGTTTGAGAAAGAGGATACACTTGTGAAGATTGGCTGTTGGCCATTGACATCCCGCCCATCAGCTTAACAAGGCTCCCTTGACTCCGTGGGCTGTCCTGCCTTTCTGGTTTTTAGACTTTTTTCGCCTGGCCCTTTTGCCCCGGGGGGGGGGGGCGAGAGATTTCTTTGTAGTGCTGATTTGCTCTCCCAGGTTGCTTGGTTGGCCAAAAAGGGCGTATGCGTTTTTTCCTGAATATATTCAGGAAAAAACGCATACGCCCTTTTTGGCCAACCGCATCATTGTCCACGTTCTGGCGCTTTTCATGTGCTATCGGGGCCATTCCGATGTACCCGTTGACATCCGTTTCCTGCAGTTCTGCCTTGCATTCAGCGCCTCTTCGTAGCCTGACCTCAATATATTTTGGGGCGATAGTTATCGTTTAGAACTCTGCAGGTTTGGGAAGTGCAGGGCCCCTGAGCTCCATTTCCCAAGTCGCTTTTTTGTGAGTGGGACGCAACACGGCTAGATGGCTTCACGCCCTATTGTCGATCCGCGGTTGCAGGCTGAACCGCTGGTGAATTCTTCTTCGTGATGGGAAATGAGAGTGACATGTGCCCGACCAAACACCTCCAGCGAGTCTCTCATTGGTTCCCCCTCTTGCAGTTCATCCTGCGGACAAATTGCAGACGGTACGAAAGAGGCATGGAAAGGCGCCGAGTCTCCAAGTGGGGAGATTGTTAGTAAGGGGGCCTGAATGGAGAACACGAGCACCAGGAGAGGAAAACTGAGGTGAGTTTCAGAAAGCTTTCCCGATCCCACGGTGTAGCATCCGCTGGGTTTCCAATGAGTGCTTTCGCTGTCGGAAGATTGCGTTGAACCTGGAGAGTTGGGAGCCATGGAATGGGGAGCACGACGGATTCCTTTCAAGGGTCTGCATTTGCTTTCCCAACCTCACCAATCGTCTCAGCCCCAAGAGTGTCCAGCCTTATGTCTTCTGCCGCTGGGGCTGTAGATGTGGTCAATCCTGGTTGCATGCCAGTCCCTGAACGCATTTTGGAAGAATTTCTCTCTGTTTTGCCCTGCTTGTTTCTTCTTTATGTTGGAAATGTATCCTCAGAATGGGTCTGAGCTGATTTTCCCTGCTGGTTTTAGGCCGCTTTACACACACTTGATGCACTTACACAGAGATATCAAGACTTAGCTTTTAAGATGCTTACTAGTCGGATAGATACTTGTGCGATGAACAGGGTCTGGTGAGTCCAGTTGATTGAGCAAGGAGTAGGTCGTGTCCATTCCATATTCGGTTTTCGGAAGGGTATCTGTGCTCATTTCAAACTCGAGTTTTATGCGTCACCGCACCTCACCTTTCCCCTGAAGCAGGCATAAGTGTGTTTTCTAAAAGCGTGACTCTGTTCTGTTTGGGGATTCCGTTCATGGGGAGCGATTTTTACATTCCCTCGATAAGTGATATCATAAGTTTCTTTTTTTGTGGGACTTATTTCACTGAGGATGATCGTACCTAAATCCACTCAGGATGCTGCTACCAGCCTCATGACGTGGATTTCATGGCTGAGTGACACTCCATTGGACCTACGTAGCACCACTTGTCCACTTGTCCACTTGTCTTTGTCCACTTGTCCACTCGTCTTTGTCCACTTGGCTCTTTCCTGGGATATGAAACGTGTACCGGAGTGGAGGTTCTTGTCAAGACAGCAGCCCTCAACTTTGGGGTCCCTGTGTCTGGTTGATTTTTTCATTTTCCCAAGGTCAACGCCCATGTGTGGAAGTGCCCTATGCTCTGTGGTTCTGTGTTTTACATGGTTTGAGAAAGAGGATACACTTGTGAAGATTGGCTGTTGGCCATTGACATCCCGCCCATCAGCTTAACAAGGCTCCCTTGACTCCGTGGGCTGTCCTGCCTTTCTGGTTTTTAGACTTTTTTCGCCTGGCCCTTTTGCCCCCGGGGTGGGGCGAGAGATTACTTTGTAGTGCTGATTTGCTCTCCCAGGTTGCTTGGTTGGCCAAAAAGGGCGTATGCGTTTTTTCCTGAATATATTCAGGAAAAAACGCATACGCCCTTTTTGGCCAACCGCATCATTGTCCACGTTCTGGCGCTTTTCATGTGCTATCGGGGCCATTCCGATGTACCCGTTGACATCCGTTTCCTGCAGTTCTGCCTTGCGTTCAGCGCCTCTTCGTAGCCTGACCTCAATATATTTTGGGGCGATAGTTATCGTTTAGAACTCTGCAGGTTTGGGAAGTGCAGGGCCCCTGAGCTCCATTTCCCAAGTCGCTTTTTTGTGAGTGGGACGCAACACGGCTGGATGGCTTCACGCCCTATTGTCGATCCGCGGTGGCAGGCTGAACCGCTGGTGAATTCTTCTTCGTGATGGGAAATGAGAGTGACATGTGCCCGACCAAACACCTCCAGCGAGTCTCTCATTGGTTCCCCCTCTTGCAGTTCATCCTGCGGACAAATTGCAGACGGTACGAAAGAGGCATGGAAAGGCGCCGAGTCTCCAAGTGGGGAGATTGTTAGTAAGGGGGCCTGAATGGAGAACACGAGCACCAGGAGAGGAAAACTGAGGTGAGTTTCAGAAAGCTTTCCCGATCCCACGGTGTAGCATCCGCTGGGTTTCCAATGAGTGCTTTCGCTGTCGGAAGATTGCGTTGAACCTGGAGAGTTGGGAGCCATGGAATGGGGAGCACGCAGGATTCCTTTCAAGGGTCTGCATTTGCTTTCCCAACCTCACCAATCGTCTCAGCCCCAAGAGTGTCCAGCCTTATGTCTTCTGCCGCTGGGGCTGTAGATGTGGTCAATCCTGGTTGCATGCCAGTCCCTGAACGCATTTTGGAAGAATTTCTCTCTGTTTTGCCCTGCTTGTTTCTTCTTTGTGTTGGAAATGTATCCTCAGAATGGGTCTGAGCTGATTTTCCCTGCTGGTTTTAGGCCGCTTTACACACACTTGATGCACTTACACAGAGATATCAAGACTTAGCTTTTAAGATGCTTACTAGTCGGATAGATACTTGTGCGATGAACAGGGTCTGGTGAGTCCAGTTGATTGAGCAAGGAGTAGGTCGTGTCCATTCCATATTCGGTTTTCGGAAGGGTATCTGTGCTCATTTCAAACTCGAGTTTTATGCGTCACCGCACCTCACCTTTCCCCTGAAGCAGGCATAAGTGTGTTTTCTAAAAGCGTGACTCTGTTCTGTTTGGGGATTCCGTTCATGGGGAGCGATTTTTACATTCCCTCGATAAGTGATATCATAAGTTTCTTTTTTTGTGGGACTTATTTCACTGAGGATGATCGTACCTAAATCCACTCAGGATGCTGCTACCAGCCTCATGACGTGGATTTCATGGCTGAGTGACACTCCATTGGACCTACGTAGCACCACTTGTCCACTTGTCCACTTGTCTTTGTCCACTTGTCCACTCGTCTTTGTCCACTTGGCTCTTTCCTGGGATATGAAACGTGTACCGGAGTGGAGGTTCTTGTCAAGACAGCAGCCCTCAACTTTGGGGTCCCTGTGTCTGGTTGATTTTTTCATTTTCCCAAGGTCAACGCCCATGTGTGGAAGTGCCCTATGCTCTGTGGTTCTGTGTTTTACATGGTTTGGGAAAGAGGATACACTTGTGAAGATTGGCTGTTGGCCATTGACATCCCGCCCATCAGCTTAACAAGGCTCCCTTGACTCCGTGGGCTGTCCTGCCTTTCTGGTTTTTAGACTTTTTTCGCCTGGCCCTTTTGCCCCCCGGGGGGGGGGGCGAGAGATTTCTTTGTAGTGCTGATTTGCTCTCCCAGGTTGCTTGGTTGGCCAAAAAGGGCGTATGCGTTTTTTCCTGAATATATTCAGGAAAAAACGCATACGCCCTTTTTGGCCAACCGCATCATTGTCCACGTTCTGGCGCTTTTCATGTGCTATCGGGGCCATTCCGATGTACCCGTTGACATCCGTTTCCTGCAGTTCTGCCTTGCGTTCAGCGCCTCTTCGTAGCCTGACCTCAATATATTTTGGGGCGATAGTTATCGTTTAGAACTCTGCAGGTTTGGGAAGTGCAGTGCCCCTGAGCTCCATTTCCCAAGTCGCTTTTTTGTGAGTGGGACGCAACACGGCTGGATGGCTTCACGCCCTATTGTCGATCCGCGGTTGCAGGCTGAACCGCTGGTGAATTCTTCTTCGTGATGGGAAATGAGAGTGACATGTGCCCGACCAAACACCTCCAGCGAGTCTCTCATTGGTTCCCCCTCTTGCAGTTCATCCTGCGGACAAATTGCAGACGGTACGAAAGAGGCATGGAAAGGCGCCGAGTCTCCAAGTGGGGAGATTGTTAGTAAGGGGGCCTGAATGGAGAACACGAGCACCAGGAGAGGAAAACTGAGGTGAGTTTCAGAAAGCTTTCCCGATCCCACGGTGTAGCATCCGCTGGGTTTCCAATGAGTGCTTTCGCTGTCGGAAGATTGCGTTGAACCTGGAGAGTTGGGAGCCATGGAATGGGGAGCACGACGGATTCCTTTCAAGGGTCTGCATTTGCTTTCCCAACCTCACCAATCGTCTCAGCCCCAAGAGTGTCCAGCCTTATGTCTTCTGCCGCTGGGGCTGTAGATGTGGTCAATCCTGGTTGCATGCCAGTCCCTGAACGCATTTTGGAAGAATTTCTCTCTGTTTTGCCCTGCTTGTTTCTTCTTTGTGTTGGAAATGTATCCTCAGAATGGGTCTGAGCTGATTTTCCCTGCTGGTTTTAGGCCGCTTTACACACACTTGATGCACTTACACAGAGATATCAAGACTTAGCTTTTAAGATGCTTACTAGTCGGATAGATACTTGTGCGATGAACAGGGTCTGGTGAGTCCAGTTGATTGAGCAAGGAGTAGGTCGTGTCCATTCCATATTCGGTTTTCGGAAGGGTATCTGTGCTCATTTCAAACTCGAGTTTTATGCGTCACCGCACCTCACCTTTCCCCTGAAGCAGGCATAAGTGTGTTTTCTAAAAGCGTGACTCTGTTCTGTTTGGGGATTCCGTTCATGGGGAGCGATTTTTACATTCCCTCGATAAGTGATATCATAAGTTTCTTTTTTTGTGGGACTTATTTCACTGAGGATGATCGTACCTAAATCCACTCAGGATGCTGCTACCAGCCTCATGACGTGGATTTCATGGCTGAGTGACACTCCATTGGACCTACGTAGCACCACTTGTCCACTTGACTTTGTCCACTTGTCCACTCGTCTTTGTCCACTTGGCTCTTTCCTGGGATATGAAACGTGTACCGGAGTGGAGGTTCTTGTCAACACAGCAGCCCTCAACTTTGGGGTCCCTGTGTCTGGTTGATTTTTTCATTTTCCCAAGGTCAACGCCCATGTGTGGAAGTGCCCTATGCTCTGTGGTTCTGTGTTTTACATGGTTTGGGAAAGAGGATACACTTGTGAAGATTGGCTGTTGGCCATTGACATCCCGCCCATCAGCTTAACAAGGCTCCCTTGACTCCGTGGGCTGTCCTGCCTTTCTGGTTTTTAGACTTTTTTCGCCTGGCCCTTTTGCCCCGGGGGGGGGGGCGAGAGATTTCTTTGTAGTGCTGATTTGCTCTCCCAGGTTGCTTGGTTGGCCAAAAAGGGCGTATGCGTTTTTTCCTGAATATATTCAGGAAAAAACGCATACGCCCTTTTTGGCCAACCGCATCATTGTCCACGTTCTGGCGCTTTTCATGTGCTATCGGGGCCATTCCGATGTACCCGTTGACATCCGTTTCCTGCAGTTCTGCCTTGCGTTCAGCGCCTCTTCGTAGCCTGACCTCAATATATTTTGGGGCGATAGTTATCGTTTAGAACTCTGCAGGTTTGGGAAGTGCAGGGCCCCTGAGCTCCATTTCCCAAGTCGCTTTTTTGTGAGTGGGACGCAACACGGCTGGATGGCTTCACGCCCTATTGTCGATCCGCGGTGGCAGGCTGAACCGCTGGTGAATTCTTCTTCGTGATGGGAAATGAGAGTGACATGTGCCCGACCAAACACCTCCAGCGAGTCTCTCATTGGTTCCCCCTCTTGCAGTTCATCCTGCGGACAAATTGCAGACGGTACGAAAGAGGCATGGAAAGGCGCCGAGTCTCCAAGTGGGGAGATTGTTAGTAAGGGGGCCTGAATGGAGAACACGAGCACCAGGAGAGGAAAACTGAGGTGAGTTTCAGAAAGCTTTCCCGATCCCACGGTGTAGCATCCGCTGGGTTTCCAATGAGTGCTTTCGCTGTCGGAAGATTGCGTTGAACCTGGAGAGTTGGGACCCATGGAATGGGGAGCACGCAGGATTCCTTTCAAGGGTCTGCATTTGCTTTCCCAACCTCACCAATCGTCTCAGCCCCAAGAGTGTCCAGCCTTATGTCTTCTGCCGCTGGGGCTGTAGATGTGGTCAATCCTGGTTGCATGCCAGTCCCTGAACGCATTTTGGAAGAATTTCTCTCTGTTTTGCCCTGCTTGTTTCTTCTTTGTGTTGGAAATGTATCCTCAGAATGGGTCTGAGCTGATTTTCCCTGCTGGTTTTAGGCCGCTTTACACACACTTGATGCACTTACACAGAGATATCAAGACTTAGCTTTTAAGATGCTTACTAGTCGGATAGATACTTGTGCGATGAACAGGGTCTGGTGAGTCCAGTTGATTGAGCAAGGAGTAGGTCGTGTCCATTCCATATTCGGTTTTCGGAAGGGTATCTGTGCTCATTTCAAACTCGAGTTTTATGCGTCACCGCACCTCACCTTTCCCCTGAAGCAGGCATAAGTGTGTTTTCTAAAAGCGTGACTCTGTTCTGTTTGGGGATTCCGTTCATGGGGAGCGATTTTTACATTCCCTCGATAAGTGATATCATAAGTTTCTTTTTTTGTGGGACTTATTTCACTGAGGATGATCGTACCTAAATCCACTCAGGATGCTGCTACCAGCCTCATGACGTGGATTTCATGGCTGAGTGACACTCCATTGGACCTACGTAGCACCACTTGTCCACTTGTCCACTTGTCTTTGTCCACTTGTCCACTCGTCTTTGTCCACTTGGCTCTTTCCTGGGATATGAAACGTGTACCGGAGTGGAGGTTCTTGTCAAGACAGCAGCCCTCAACTTTGGGGTCCCTGTGTCTGGTTGATTTTTTCATTTTCCCAAGGTCAACGCCCATGTGTGGAAGTGCCCTATGCTCTGTGGTTCTGTGTTTTACATGGTTTGGGAAAGAGGATACACTTGTGAAGATTGGCTGTTGGCCATTGACATCCCGCCCATCAGCTTAACAAGGCTCCCTTGACTCCGTGGGCTGTCCTGCCTTTCTGGTTTTTAGACTTTTTTCGCCTGGCCCTTTTGCCCCCCCGGGGGGGGGGGGCGAGAGATTTCTTTGTAGTGCTGATTTGCTCTCCCAGGTTGCTTGGTTGGCCAAAAAGGGCGTATGCGTTTTTTCCTGAATATATTCAGGAAAAAACGCATACGCCCTTTTTGGCCAACCGCATCATTGTCCACGTTCTGGCGCTTTTCATGTGCTATCGGGGCCATTCCGATGTACCCGTTGACATCCGTTTCCTGCAGTTCTGCCTTGCGTTCAGCGCCTCTTCGTAGCCTGACCTCAATATATTTTGGGGCGATAGTTATCGTTTAGAACTCTGCAGGTTTGGGAAGTGCAGGGCCCCTGAGCTCCATTTCCCAAGTCGCTTTTTTGTGAGTGGGACGCAACACGGCTGGATGGCTTCACGCCCTATTGTCGATCCGCGGTTGCAGGCTGAACCGCTGGTGAATTCTTCTTCGTGATGGGAAATGAGAGTGACATGTGCCCGACCAAACACCTCCAGCGAGTCTCTCATTGGTTCCCCCTCTTGCAGTTCATCCTGCGGACAAATTGCAGACGGTACGAAAGAGGCATGGAAAGGCGCCGAGTCTCCAAGTGGGGAGATTGTTAGTAAGGGGGCCTGAATGGAGAACACGAGCACCAGGAGAGGAAAACTGAGGTGAGTTTCAGAAAGCTTTCCCGATCCCACGGTGTAGCATCCGCTGGGTTTCCAATGAGTGCTTTCGCTGTCGGAAGATTGCGTTGAACCTGGAGAGTTGGGAGCCATGGAATGGGGAGCACGCAGGATTCCTTTCAAGGGTCTGCATTTGCTTTCCCAACCTCACCAATCATCTCAGCCCCAAGAGTGTCCAGCCTTATGTCTTCTGCCGCTGGGGCTGTAGATGTGGTCAATCCTGGTTGCATGCCAGTCCCTGAACGCATTTTGGAAGAATTTCTCTCTGTTTTGCCCTGCTTGTTTCTTCTTTGTGTTGGAAATGTATCCTCAGAATGGGTCTGAGCTGATTTTCCCTGCTGGTTTTAGGCCGCTTTACACACACTTGATGCACTTACACAGAGATATCAAGACTTAGCTTTTAAGATGCTTACTAGTCGGATAGATACTTGTGCGATGAACAGGGTCTGGTGAGTCCAGTTGATTGAGCAAGGAGTAGGTCGTGTCCATTCCATATTCGGTTTTCGGAAGGGTATCTGTGCTCATTTCAAACTCGAGTTTTATGCGTCACCGCACCTCACCTTTCCCCTGAAGCAGGCATAAGTGTGTTTTCTAAAAGCGTGACTCTGTTCTGTTTGGGGATTCCGTTCATGGGGAGCGATTTTTACATTCCCTCGATAAGTGATATCATAAGTTTCTTTTTTTGTGGGACTTATTTCACTGAGGATGATCGTACCTAAATCCACTCAGGATGCTGCTACCAGCCTCATGACGTGGATTTCATGGCTGAGTGACACTCCATTGGACCTACGTAGCACCACTTGTCCACTTGTCCACTTGTCTTTGTCCACTTGTCCACTCGTCTTTGTCCACTTGGCTCTTTCCTGGGATATGAAACGTGTACCGGAGTGGAGGTTCTTGTCAAGACAGCAGCCCTCAACTTTGGGGTCCCTGTGTCTGGTTGATTTTTTCATTTTCCCAAGGTCAACGCCCATGTGTGGAAGTGCCCTATGCTCTGTGGTTCTGTGTTTTACATGGTTTGGGAAAGAGGATACACTTGTGAAGATTGGCTGTTGGCCATTGACATCCCGCCCATCAGCTTAACAAGGCTCCCTTGACTCCGTGGGCTGTCCTGCCTTTCTGGTTTTTAGACTTTTTTCGCCTGGCCCTTTTGCCCCCGGGGGGGGGGGCGAGAGATTTCTTTGTAGTGCTGATTTGCTCTCCCAGGTTGCTTGGTTGGCCAAAAAGGGCGTATGCGTTTTTTCCTGAATATATTCAGGAAAAAACGCATACGCCCTTTTTGGCCAACCGCATCATTGTCCACGTTCTGGCGCTTTTCATGTGCTATCGGGGCCATTCCGATGTACCCGTTGACATCCGTTTCCTGCAGTTCTGCCTTGCGTTCAGCGCCTCTTCGTAGCCTGACCTCAATATATTTTGGGGCGATAGTTATCGTTTAGAACTCTGCAGGTTTGGGAAGTGCAGTGCCCCTGAGCTCCATTTCCCAAGTCGCTTTTTTGTGAGTGGGACGCAACACGGCTGGATGGCTTCACGCCCTATTGTCGATCCGCGGTTGCAGGCTGAACCGCTGGTGAATTCTTCTTCGTGATGGGAAATGAGAGTGACATGTGCCCGACCAAACACCTCCAGCGAGTCTCTCATTGGTTCCCCCTCTTGCAGTTCATCCTGCGGACAAATTGCAGACGGTACGAAAGAGGCATGGAAAGGCGCCGAGTCTCCAAGTGGGGAGATTGTTAGTAAGGGGGCCTGAATGGAGAACACGAGCACCAGGAGAGGAAAACTGAGGTGAGTTTCAGAAAGCTTTCCCGATCCCACGGTGTAGCATCCGCTGGGTTTCCAATGAGTGCTTTCGCTGTCGGAAGATTGCGTTGAACCTGGAGAGTTGGGAGCCATGGAATGGGGAGCACGACGGATTCCTTTCAAGGGTCTGCATTTGCTTTCCCAACCTCACCAATCGTCTCAGCCCCAAGAGTGTCCAGCCTTATGTCTTCTGCCGCTGGGGCTGTAGATGTGGTCAATCCTGGTTGCATGCCAGTCCCTCAACGCATTTTGGAAGAATTTCTCTCTGTTTTGCCCTGCTTGTTTCTTCTTTATGTTGGAAATGTATCCTCAGAATGGGTCTGAGCTGATTTTCCCTGCTGGTTTTAGGCCGCTTTACACACACTTGATGCACTTACACAGAGATATCAAGACTTAGCTTTTAAGATGCTTACTAGTCGGATAGATACTTGTGCGATGAACAGGGTCTGGTGAGTCCAGTTGATTGAGCAAGGAGTAGGTCGTGTCCATTCCATATTCGGTTTTCGGAAGGGTATCTGTGCTCATTTCAAACTCGAGTTTTATGCGTCACCGCACCTCACCTTTCCCCTGAAGCAGGCATAAGTGTGTTTTCTAAAAGCGTGACTCTGTTCTGTTTGGGGATTCCGTTCATGGGGAGCGATTTTTACATTCCCTCGATAAGTGATATCATAAGTTTCTTTTTTTGTGGGACTTATTTCACTGAGGATGATCGTACCTAAATCCACTCAGGATGCTGCTACCAGCCTCATGACGTGGATTTCATGGCTGAGTGACACTCCATTGGACCTACGTAGCACCACTTGTCCACTTGTCCACTTGTCTTTGTCCACTTGTCCACTCGTCTTTGTCCACTTGGCTCTTTCCTGGGATATGAAACGTGTACCGGAGTGGAGGTTCTTGTCAAGACAGCAGCCCTCAACTTTGGGGTCCCTGTGTCTGGTTGATTTTTTCATTTTCCCAAGGTCAACGCCCATGTGTGGAAGTGCCCTATGCTCTGTGGTTCTGTGTTTTACATGGTTTGAGAAAGAGGATACACTTGTGAAGATTGGCTGTTGGCCATTGACATCCCGCCCATCAGCTTAACAAGGCTCCCTTGACTCCGTGGGCTGTCCTGCCTTTCTGGTTTTTAGACTTTTTTCGCCTGGCCCTTTTGCCCCCGGGGTGGGGCGAGAGATTACTTTGTAGTGCTGATTTGCTCTCCCAGGTTGCTTGGTTGGCCAAAAAGGGCGTATGCGTTTTTTCCTGAATATATTCAGGAAAAAACGCATACGCCCTTTTTGGCCAACCGCATCATTGTCCACGTTCTGGCGCTTTTCATGTGCTATCGGGGCCATTCCGATGTACCCGTTGACATCCGTTTCCTGCAGTTCTGCCTTGCGTTCAGCGCCTCTTCGTAGCCTGACCTCAATATATTTTGGGGCGATAGTTATCGTTTAGAACTCTGCAGGTTTGGGAAGTGCAGGGCCCCTGAGCTCCATTTCCCAAGTCGCTTTTTTGTGAGTGGGACGCAACACGGCTGGATGGCTTCACGCCCTATAGTCGATCCGCGGTTGCAGGCTGAACCGCTGGTGAATTCTTCTTCGTGATGGGAAATGAGAGTGACATGTGCCCGACCAAACACCTCCAGCGAGTCTCTCATTGGTTCCCCCTCTTGCAGTTCATCCTGCGGACAAATTGCAGACGGTACGAAAGAGGCATGGAAAGGCGCCGAGACTCCAAGTGGGGAGATTGTTAGTAAGGGGGCCTGAATGGAGAACACGAGCACCAGGAGAGGAAAACTGAGGTGAGTTTCAGAAAGCTTTCCCGATCCCACGGTGTAGCATCCGCTGGGTTTCCAATGAGTGCTTTCGCTGTCGGAAGATTGCGTTGAACCTGGAGAGTTGGGAGCCATGGAATGGGGAGCACGCAGGATTCCTTTCAAGGGTCTGCATTTGCTTTCCCAACCTCACCAATCGTCTCAGCCCCAAGAGTGTCCAGCCTTATGTCTTCTGCCGCTGGGGCTGTAGATGTGGTCAATCCTGGTTGCATGCCAGTCCCTGAACGCATTTTGGAAGAATTTCTCTCTGTTTTGCCCTGCTTGTTTCTTCTTTGTGTTGGAAATGTATCCTCAGAATGGGTCTGAGCTGATTTTCCCTGCTGGTTTTAGGCCGCTTTACACACACTTGATGCACTTACACAGAGATATCAAGACTTAGCTTTTAAGATGCTTACTAGTCGGATAGATACTTGTGCGATGAACAGGGTCTGGTGAGTCCAGTTGATTGAGCAAGGAGTAGGTCGTGTCCATTCCATATTCGGTTTTCGGAAGGGTATCTGTGCTCATTTCAAACTCGAGTTTTATGCGTCACCGCACCTCACCTTTCCCCTGAAGCAGGCATAAGTGTGTTTTCTAAAAGCGTGACTCTGTTCTGTTTGGGGATTCCGTTCATGGGGAGCGATTTTTACATTCCCTCGATAAGTGATATCATAAGTTTCTTTTTTTGTGGGACTTATTTCACTGAGGATGATCGTACCTAAATCCACTCAGGATGCTGCTAGCAGCCTCATGACGTGGATTTCATGGCTGAGTGACACTCCATTGGACCTACGTAGCACCACTTGTCCACTTGTCCACTTGTCTTTGTCCACTTGTCCACTCGTCTTTGTCCACTTGGCTCTTTCCTGGGATATGAAACGTGTACCGGAGTGGAGGTTCTTGTCAAGACAGCAGCCCTCAACTTTGGGGTCCCTGTGTCTGGTTGATTTTTTCATTTTCCCAAGGTCAACGCCCATGTGTGGAAGTGCCCTATGCTCTGTGGTTCTGTGTTTTACATGGTTTGGGAAAGAGGATACACTTGTGAAGATTGGCTGTTGGCCATTGACATCCCGCCCATCAGCTTAACAAGGCTCCCTTGACTCCGTGGGCTGTCCTGCCTTTCTGGTTTTTAGACTTTTTTCGCCTGGCCCTTTTGCCCCGGGGGGGGGGGGGGGGGCGAGAGATTTCTTGGTAGTGCTGATTTGCTCTCCCAGGTTGCTTGGTTGGCCAAAAAGGGCGTATGCGTTTTTTCCTGAATATATTCAGGAAAAAACGCATACGCCCTTTTTGGCCAACCGCATCATTGTCCACGTTCTGGCGCTTTTCATGTGCTATCGGGGCCATTCCGATGTACCCGTTGACATCCGTTTCCTGCAGTTCTGCCTTGCGTTCAGCGCCTCTTCGTAGCCTGACCTCAATATATTTTGGGGCGATAGTTATCGTTTAGAACTCTGCAGGTTTGGGAAGTGCAGGGCCCCTGAGCTCCATTTCCCAAGTCGCTTTTTTGTGAGTGAGACGCAACACGGCTGGATGGCTTCACGCCCTATTGTCGATCCGCGGTGGCAGGCTGAACCGCTGGTGAATTCTTCTTCGTGATGGGAAATGAGAGTGACATGTGCCCGACCAAACACCTCCAGCGAGTCTCTCATTGGTTCCCCCTCTTGCAGTTCATCCTGCGGACAAATTGCAGACGGTACGAAAGAGGCATGGAAAGGCGCCGAGTCTCCAAGTGGGGAGATTGTTAGTAAGGGGGCCTGAATGGAGAACACGAGCACCAGGAGAGGAAAACTGAGGTGAGTTTCAGAAAGCTTTCCCGATCCCACGGTGTAGCATCCGCTGGGTTTCCAATGAGTGCTTTCGCTGTCGGAAGATTGCGTTGAACCTGGAGAGTTGGGAGCCATGGAATTGGGAGCACGCAGGATTCCTTTCAAGGGTCTGCATTTGCTTTCCCAACCTCACCAATCGTCTCAGCCCCAAGAGTGTCCAGCCTTATGTCTTCTGCCGCTGGGGCTGTAGATGTGGTCAATCCTGGTTGCATGCCAGTCCCTGAACGCATTTTGGAAGAATTTCTCTCTGTTTTGCCCTGCTTGTTTCTTCTTTGTGTTGGAAATGTATCCTCAGAATGGGTCTGAGCTGATTTTCCCTGCTGGTTTTAGGCCGCTTTACACACACTTGATGCACTTACACAGAGATATCAAGACTTAGCTTTTAAGATGCTTACTAGTCGGATAGATACTTGTGCGATGAACAGGGTCTGGTGAGTCCAGTTGATTGAGCAAGGAGTAGGTCGTGTCCATTCCATATTCGGTTTTCGGAAGGGTATCTGTGCTCATTTCAAACTCGAGTTTTATGCGTCACCGCACCTCACCTTTCCCCTGAAGCAGGCATAAGTGTGTTTTCTAAAAGCGTGACTCTGTTCTGTTTGGGGATTCCGTTCATGGGGAGCGATTTTTACATTCCCTCGATAAGTGATATCATAAGTTTCTTTTTTTGTGGGACTTATTTCACTGAGGATGATCGTACCTAAATCCACTCAGGATGCTGCTACCAGCCTCATGACGTGGATTTCATGGCTGAGTGACACTCCATTGGACCTACGTAGCACCACTTGTCCACTTGTCCACTTGTCTTTGTCCACTTGTCCACTCGTCTTTGTCCACTTGGCTCTTTCCTGGGATATGAAACGTGTACCGGAGTGGAGGTTCTTGTCAAGACAGCAGCCCTCAACTTTGGGGTCCCTGTGTCTGGTTGATTTTTTCATTTTCCCAAGGTCAACGCCCATGTGTGGAAGTGCCCTATGCTCTGTGGTTCTGTGTTTTACATGGTTTGGGAAAGAGGATACACTTGTGAAGATTGGCTGTTGGCCATTGACATCCCGCCCATCAGCTTAACAAGGCTCCCTTGACTCCGTGGGCTGTCCTGCCTTTCTGGTTTTTAGACTTTTTTCGCCTGGCCCTTTTGCCCCCGGGGGGGGGCGAGAGATTTCTTTGTAGTGCTGATTTGCTCTCCCAGGTTGCTTGGTTGGCCAAAAAGGGCGTATGCGTTTTTTCCTGAATATATTCAGGAAAAAACGCATACGCCCTTTTTGGCCAACCGCATCATTGTCCACGTTCTGGCGCTTTTCATGTGCTATCGGGGCCATTCCGATGTACCCGTTGACATCCGTTTCCTGCAGTTCTGCCTTGCGTTCAGCGCCTCTTCGTAGCCTGACCTCAATATATTTTGGGGCGATAGTTATCGTTTAGAACTCTGCAGGTTTGGGAAGTGCAGGGCCCCTGAGCTCCATTTCCCAAGTCGCTTTTTTGTGAGTGGGACGCAACACGGCTGGATGGCTTCACGCCCTATTGTCGATCCGCGGTGGCAGGCTGAACCGCTGGTGAATTCTTCTTCGTGATGGGAAATGAGAGTGACATGTGCCCGACCAAACACCTCCAGCGAGTCTCTCATTGGTTCCCCCTCTTGCAGTTCATCCTGCGGACAAATTGCAGACGGTACGAAAGAGGCATGGAAAGGCGCCGAGTCTCCAAGTGGGGAGATTGTTAGTAAGGGGGCCTGAATGGAGAACACGAGTACCAGGAGATGAAAACTGAGGTGAGTTTCAGAAAGCTTTCCCGATCCCACGGTGTAGCATCCGCTGGGTTTCCAATGAGTGCTTTCGCTGTCGGAAGATTGCGTTGAACCTGGAGAGTTGGGAGCCATGGAATGGGGAGCACGCAGGATTCCTTTCAAGGGTCTGCATTTGCTTTCCCAACCTCACCAATCGTCTCAGCCCCAAGAGTGTCCAGCCTTATGTCTTCTGCCGCTGGGGCTGTAGATGTGGTCAATCCTGGTTGCATGCCAGTCCCTGAACGCATTTTGGAAGAATTTCTCTCTGTTTTGCCCTGCTTGTTTCTTCTTTGTGTTGGAAATGTATCCTCAGAATGGGTCTGAGCTGATTTTCCCTGCTGGTTTTAGGCCGCTTTACACACACTTGATGCACTTACACAGAGATATCAAGACTTAGCTTTTAAGATGCTTACTAGTCGGATAGATACTTGTGCGATGAACAGGGTCTGGTGAGTCCAGTTGATTGAGCAAGGAGTAGGTCGTGTCCATTCCATATTCGGTTTTCGGAAGGGTATCTGTGCTCATTTCAAACTCGAGTTTTATGCGTCACCGCACCTCACCTTTCCCCTGAAGCAGGCATAAGTGTGTTTTCTAAAAGCGTGACTCTGTTCTGTTTGGGGATTCCGTTCATGGGGAGCGATTTTTACATTCCCTCGATAAGTGATATCATAAGTTTCTTTTTTTGTGGGACTTATTTCACTGAGGATGATCGTACCTAAATCCACTCAGGATGCTGCTACCAGCCTCATGACGTGGATTTCATGGCTGAGTGACACTCCATTGGACCTACGTAGCACCACTTGTCCACTTGTCCACTTGTCTTTGTCCACTTGTCCACTCGTCTTTGTCCACTTGGCTCTTTCCTGGGATATGAAACGTGTACCGGAGTGGAGGTTCTTGTCAAGACAGCAGCCCTCAACTTTGGGGTCCCTGTGTCTGGTTGATTTTTTCATTTTCCCAAGGTCAACGCCCATGTGTGGAAGTGCCCTATGCTCTGTGGTTCTGTGTTTTACATGGTTTGGGAAAGAGGATACACTTGTGAAGATTGGCTGTTGGCCATTGACATCCCGCCCATCAGCTTAACAAGGCTCCCTTGACTCCGTGGGCTGTCCTGCCTTTCTGGTTTTTAGACTTTTTTCGCCTGGCCCTTTTGCCCCCGGGGGGGGGGGCGAGAGATTTCTTGGTAGTGCTGATTTGCTCTCCCAGGTTGCTTGGTTGGCCAAAAAGGGCGTATGCGTTTTTTCCTGAATATATTCAGGAAAAAACGCATACGCCCTTTTTGGCCAACCGCATCATTGTCCACGTTCTGGCGCTTTTCATGTGCTATCGGGGCCATTCCGATGTACCCGTTGACATCCGTTTCCTGCAGTTCTGCCTTGCGTTCAGCGCCTCTTCGTAGCCTGACCTCAATATATTTTGGGGCGATAGTTATCGTTTAGAACTCTGCAGGTTTGGGAAGTGCAGGGCCCCTGAGCTCCATTTCCCAAGTCGCTTTTTTGTGAGTGGGACGCAACACGGCTGGATGGCTTCACGCCCTATTGTCGATCCGCGGTGGCAGGCTGAACCGCTGGTGAATTCTTCTTCGTGATGGGAAATGAGAGTGACATGTGCCCGACCAAACACCTCCAGCGAGTCTCTCATTGGTTCCCCCTCTTGCAGTTCATCCTGCGGACAAATTGCAGACGGTACGAAAGAGGCATGGAAAGGCGCCGAGTCTCCAAGTGGGGAGATTGTTAGTAAGGGGGCCTGAATGGAGAACACGAGCACCAGGAGAGGAAAACTGAGGTGAGTTTCAGAAAGCTTTCCCGATCCCACGGTGTAGCATCCGCTGGGTTTCCAATGAGTGCTTTCGCTGTCGGAAGATTGCGTTGAACCTGGAGAGTTGGGAGCCATGGAATGGGGAGCACGCAGGATTCCTTTCAAGGGTCTGCATTTGCTTTCCCAACCTCACCAATCGTCTCAGCCCCAAGAGTGTCCAGCCTTATGTCTTCTGCCGCTGGGGCTGTAGATGTGGTCAATCCTGGTTGCATGCCAGTCCCTGAACGCATTTTGGAAGAATTTCTCTCTGTTTTGCCCTGCTTGTTTCTTCTTTGTGTTGGAAATGTATCCTCAGAATGGGTCTGAGCTGATTTTCCCTGCTGGTTTTAGGCCGCTTTACACACACTTGATGCACTTACACAGAGATATCAAGACTTAGCTTTTAAGATGCTTACTAGTCGGATAGATACTTGTGCGATGAACAGGGTCTGGTGAGTCCAGTTGATTGAGCAAGGAGTAGGTCGTGTCCATTCCATATTCGGTTTTCGGAAGGGTATCTGTGCTCATTTCAAACTCGAGTTTTATGCGTCACCGCACCTCACCTTTCCCCTGAAGCAGGCATAAGTGTGTTTTCTAAAAGCGTGACTCTGTTCTGTTTGGGGATTCCGTTCATGGGGAGCGATTTTTACATTCCCTCGATAAGTGATATCATAAGTTTCTTTTTTTGTGGGACTTATTTCACTGAGGATGATCGTACCTAAATCCACTCAGGATGCTGCTACCAGCCTCATGACGTGGATTTCATGGCTGAGTGACACTCCATTGGACCTACGTAGCACCACTTGTCCACTTGTCCACTTGTCTTTGTCCACTTGTCCACTCGTCTTTGTCCACTTGGCTCTTTCCTGGGATATGAAACGTGTACCGGAGTGGAGGTTCTTGTCAAGACAGCAGCCCTCAACTTTGGGGTCCCTGTGTCTGGTTGATTTTTTCATTTTCCCAAGGTCAACGCCCATGTGTGGAAGTGCCCTATGCTCTGTGGTTCTGTGTTTTACATGGTTTGGGAAAGAGGATACACTTGTGAAGATTGGCTGTTGGCCATTGACATCCCGCCCATCAGCTTAACAAGGCTCCCTTGACTCCGTGGGCTGTCCTGCCTTTCTGGTTTTTAGACTTTTTTCGCCTGGCCCTTTTGCCCCGGGGGGGGGGGGCGAGAGATTTCTTTGTAGTGCTGATTTGCTCTCCCAGGTTGCTTGGTTGGCCAAAAAGGGCGTATGCGTTTTTTCCTGAATATATTCAGGAAAAAACGCATACGCCCTTTTTGGCCAACCGCATCATTGTCCACGTTCTGGCGCTTTTCATGTGCTATCGGGGCCATTCCGATGTACCCGTTGACATCCGTTTCCTGCAGTTCTGCCTTGCGTTCAGCGCCTCTTCGTAGCCTGACCTCAATATATTTTGGGGCGATAGTTATCGTTTAGAACTCTGCAGGTTTGGGAAGTGCAGGGCCCCTGAGCTCCATTTCCCAAGTCGCTTTTTTGTGAGTGGGACGCAACACGGCTGGATGGCTTCACGCCCTATTGTCGATCCGCGGTTGCAGGCTGAACCGCTGGTGAATTCTTCTTCGTGATGGGAAATGAGAGTGACATGTGCCCGACCAAACACCTCCAGCGAGTCTCTCATTGGTTCCCCCTCTTGCAGTTCATCCTGCGGACAAATTGCAGACGGTACGAAAGAGGCATGGAAAGGCGCCGAGTCTCCAAGTGGGGAGATTGTTAGTAAGGGGGCCTGAATGGAGAACACGAGCACCAGGAGAGGAAAACTGAGGTGAGTTTCAGAAAGCTTTCCCGATCCCACGGTGTAGCATCCGCTGGGTTTCCAATGAGTGCTTTCGCTGTCGGAAGATTGCGTTGAACCTGGAGAGTTGGGAGCCATGGAATGGGGAGCACGACGGATTCCTTTCAAGGGTCTGCATTTGCTTTCCCAACCTCACCAATCGTCTCAGCCCCAAGAGTGTCCAGCCTTATGTCTTCTGCCGCTGGGGCTGTAGATGTGGTCAATCCTGGTTGCATGCCAGTCCCTCAACGCATTTTGGAAGAATTTCTCTCTGTTTTGCCCTGCTTGTTTCTTCTTTATGTTGGAAATGTATCCTCAGAATGGGTCTGAGCTGATTTTCCCTGCTGGTTTTAGGCCGCTTTACACACACTTGATGCACTTACACAGAGATATCAAGACTTAGCTTTTAAGATGCTTACTAGTCGGATAGATACTTGTGCGATGAACAGGGTCTGGTGAGTCCAGTTGATTGAGCAAGGAGTAGGTCGTGTCCATTCCATATTCGGTTTTCGGAAGGGTATCTGTGCTCATTTCAAACTCGAGTTTTATGCGTCACCGCACCTCACCTTTCCCCTGAAGCAGGCATAAGTGTGTTTTCTAAAAGCGTGACTCTGTTCTGTTTGGGGATTCCGTTCATGGGGAGCGATTTTTACATTCCCTCGATAAGTGATATCATAAGTTTCTTTTTTTGTGGGACTTATTTCACTGAGGATGATCGTACCTAAATCCACTCAGGATGCTGCTAGCAGCCTCATGACGTGGATTTCATGGCTGAGTGACACTCCATTGGACCTACGTAGCACCACTTGTCCACTTGTCCACTTGTCTTTGTCCACTTGTCCACTCGTCTTTGTCCACTTGGCTCTTTCCTGGGATATGAAACGTGTACCGGAGTGGAGGTTCTTGTCAAGACAGCAGCCCTCAACTTTGGGGTCCCTGTGTCTGGTTGATTTTTTCATTTTCCCAAGGTCAACGCCCATGTGTGGAAGTGCCCTATGCTCTGTGGTTCTGTGTTTTACATGGTTTGAGAAAGAGGATACACTTGTGAAGATTGGCTGTTGGCCATTGACATCCCGCCCATCAGCTTAACAAGGCTCCCTTGACTCCGTGGGCTGTCCTGCCTTTCTGGTTTTTAGACTTTTTTCGCCTGGCCCTTTTGCCCCCGGGGTGGGGCGAGAGATTACTTTGTAGTGCTGATTTGCTCTCCCAGGTTGCTTGGTTGGCCAAAAAGGGCGTATGCGTTTTTTCCTGAATATATTCAGGAAAAAACGCATACGCCCTTTTTGGCCAACCGCATCATTGTCCACGTTCTGGCGCTTTTCATGTGCTATCGGGGCCATTCCGATGTACCCGTTGACATCCGTTTCCTGCAGTTCTGCCTTGCGTTCAGCGCCTCTTCGTAGCCTGACCTCAATATATTTTGGGGCGATAGTTATCGTTTAGAACTCTGCAGGTTTGGGAAGTGCAGGGCCCCTGAGCTCCATTTCCCAAGTCGCTTTTTTGTGAGTGGGACGCAACACGGCTGGATGGCTTCACGCCCTATAGTCGATCCGCGGTTGCAGGCTGAACCGCTGGTGAATTCTTCTTCGTGATGGGAAATGAGAGTGACATGTGCCCGACCAAACACCTCCAGCGAGTCTCTCATTGGTTCCCCCTCTTGCAGTTCATCCTGCGGACAAATTGCAGACGGTACGAAAGAGGCATGGAAAGGCGCCGAGACTCCAAGTGGGGAGATTGTTAGTAAGGGGGCCTGAATGGAGAACACGAGCACCAGGAGAGGAAAACTGAGGTGAGTTTCAGAAAGCTTTCCCGATCCCACGGTGTAGCATCCGCTGGGTTTCCAATGAGTGCTTTCGCTGTCGGAAGATTGCGTTGAACCTGGAGAGTTGGGAGCCATGGAATGGGGAGCACGACGGATTCCTTTCAAGGGTCTGCATTTGCTTTCCCAACCTCACCAATCGTCTCAGCCCCAAGAGTGTCCAGCCTTATGTCTTCTGCCGCTGGGGCTGTAGATGTGGTCAATCCTGGTTGCATGCCAGTCCCTGAACGCATTTTGGAAGAATTTCTCTCTGTTTTGCCCTGCTTGTTTCTTCTTTGTGTTGGAAATGTATCCTCAGAATGGGTCTGAGCTGATTTTCCCTGCTGGTTTTAGGCCGCTTTACACACACTTGATGCACTTACACAGAGATATCAAGACTTAGCTTTTAAGATGCTTACTAGTCGGATAGATACTTGTGCGATGAACAGGGTCTGGTGAGTCCAGTTGATTGAGCAAGGAGTAGGTCGTGTCCATTCCATATTCGGTTTTCGGAAGGGTATCTGTGCTCATTTCAAACTCGAGTTTTATGCGTCACCGCACCTCACCTTTCCCCTGAAGCAGGCATAAGTGTGTTTTCTAAAAGCGTGACTCTGTTCTGTTTGGGGATTCCGTTCATGGGGAGCGATTTTTACATTCCCTCGATAAGTGATATCATAAGTTTCTTTTTTTGTGGGACTTATTTCACTGAGGATGATCGTACCTAAATCCACTCAGGATGCTGCTACCAGCCTCATGACGTGGATTTCATGGCTGAGTGACACTCCATTGGACCTACGTAGCACCACTTGTCCACTTGTCTTTGTCCACTTGTCCACTCGTCTTTGTCCACTTGGCTCTTTCCTGGGATATGAAACGTGTACCGGAGTGGAGGTTCTTGTCAACACAGCAGCCCTCAACTTTGGGGTCCCTGTGTCTGGTTGATTTTTTCATTTTCCCAAGGTCAACGCCCATGTGTGGAAGTGCCCTATGCTCTGTGGTTCTGTGTTTTACATGGTTTGGGAAAGAGGATACACTTGTGAAGATTGGCTGTTGGCCATTGACATCCCGCCCATCAGCTTAACAAGGCTCCCTTGACTCCGTGGGCTGTCCTGCCTTTCTGGTTTTTAGACTTTTTTCGCCTGGCCCTTTTGCCCCCCCGGGGGGGGGGCGAGAGATTTCTTTGTAGTGCTGATTTGCTCTCCCAGGTTGCTTGGTTGGCCAAAAAGGGCGTATGCGTTTTTTCCTGAATATATTCAGGAAAAAACGCATACGCCCTTTTTGGCCAACCGCATCATTGTCCACGTTCTGGCGCTTTTCATGTGCTATCGGGGCCATTCCGATGTACCCGTTGACATCCGTTTCCTGCAGTTCTGCCTTGCGTTCAGCGCCTCTTCGTAGCCTGACCTCAATATATTTTGGGGCGATAGTTATCGTTTAGAACTCTGCAGGTTTGGGAAGTGCAGGGCCCCTGAGCTCCATTTCCCAAGTCGCTTTTTTGTGAGTGGGACGCAACACGGCTGGATGGCTTCACGCCCTATTGTCGATCCGCGGTGGCAGGCTGAACCGCTGGTGAATTCTTCTTCGTGATGGGAAATGAGAGTGACATGTGCCCGACCAAACACCTCCAGCGAGTCTCTCATTGGTTCCCCCTCTTGCAGTTCATCCTGCGGACAAATTGCAGACGGTACGAAAGAGGCATGGAAAGGCGCCGAGTCTCCAAGTGGGGAGATTGTTAGTAAGGGGGCCTGAATGGAGAACACGAGCACCAGGAGAGGAAAACTGAGGTGAGTTTCAGAAAGCTTTCCCGATCCCACGGTGTAGCATCCGCTGGGTTTCCAATGAGTGCTTTCGCTGTCGGAAGATTGCGTTGAACCTGGAGAGTTGGGAGCCATGGAATGGGGAGCACGCAGGATTCCTTTCAAGGGTCTGCATTTGCTTTCCCAACCTCACCAATCGTCTCAGCCCCAAGAGTGTCCAGCCTTATGTCTTCTGCCGCTGGGGCTGTAGATGTGGTCAATACTGGTTGCATGCCAGTCCCTGAACGCATTTTGGAAGAATTTCTCTCTGTTTTGCCCTGCTTGTTTCTTCTTTGTGTTGGAAATGTATCCTCAGAATGGGTCTGAGCTGATTTTCCCTGCTGGTTTTAGGCCGCTTTACACACACTTGATGCACTTACACAGAGATATCAAGACTTAGCTTTTAAGATGCTTACTAGTCGGATAGATACTTGTGCGATGAACAGGGTCTGGTGAGTCCAGTTGATTGAGCAAGGAGTAGGTCGTGTCCATTCCATATTCGGTTTTCGGAAGGGTATCTGTGCTCATTTCAAACTCGAGTTTTATGCGTCACCGCACCTCACCTTTCCCCTGAAGCAGGCATAAGTGTGTTTTCTAAAAGCGTGACTCTGTTCTGTTTGGGGATTCCGTTCATGGGGAGCGATTTTTACATTCCCTCGATAAGTGATATCATAAGTTTCTTTTTTTGTGGGACTTATTTCACTGAGGATGATCGTACCTAAATCCACTCAGGATGCTGCTACCAGCCTCATGACGTGGATTTCATGGCTGAGTGACACTCCATTGGACCTACGTAGCACCACTTGTCCACTTGTCCACTTGTCTTTGTCCACTTGTCCACTCGTCTTTGTCCACTTGGCTCTTTCCTGGGATATGAAACGTGTACCGGAGTGGAGGTTCTTGTCAAGACAGCAGCCCTCAACTTTGGGGTCCCTGTGTCTGGTTGATTTTTTCATTTTCCCAAGGTCAACGCCCATGTGTGGAAGTGCCCTATGCTCTGTGGTTCTGTGTTTTACATGGTTTGGGAAAGAGGATACACTTGTGAAGATTGGCTGTTGGCCATTGACATCCCGCCCATCAGCTTAACAAGGCTCCCTTGACTCCGTGGGCTGTCCTGCCTTTCTGGTTTTTAGACTTTTTTCGCCTGGCCCTTTTGCCCCCCCGGGGGGGGGGCGAGAGATTTCTTTGTAGTGCTGATTTGCTCTCCCAGGTTGCTTGGTTGGCCAAAAAGGGCGTATGCGTTTTTTCCTGAATATATTCAGGAAAAAACGCATACGCCCTTTTTGGCCAACCGCATCATTGTCCACGTTCTGGCGCTTTTCATGTGCTATCGGGGCCATTCCGATGTACCCGTTGACATCCGTTTCCTGCAGTTCTGCCTTGCGTTCAGCGCCTCTTCGTAGCCTGACCTCAATATATTTTGGGGCGATAGTTATCGTTTAGAACTCTGCAGGTTTGGGAAGTGCAGGGCCCCTGAGCTCCATTTCCCAAGTCGCTTTTTTGTGAGTGGGACGCAACACGGCTGGATGGCTTCACGCCCTATTGTCGATCCGCGGTGGCAGGCTGAACCGCTGGTGAATTCTTCTTCGTGATGGGAAATGAGAGTGACATGTGCCCGACCAAACACCTCCAGCGAGTCTCTCATTGGTTCCCCCTCTTGCAGTTCATCCTGCGGACAAATTGCAGACGGTACGAAAGAGGCATGGAAAGGCGCCGAGTCTCCAAGTGGGGAGATTGTTAGTAAGGGGGCCTGAATGGAGAACACGAGCACCAGGAGAGGAAAACTGAGGTGAGTTTCAGAAAGCTTTCCCGATCCCACGGTGTAGCATCCGCTGGGTTTCCAATGAGTGCTTTCGCTGTCGGAAGATTGCGTTGAACCTGGAGAGTTGGGAGCCATGGAATGGGGAGCACGCAGGATTCCTTTCAAGGGTCTGCATTTGCTTTCCCAACCTCACCAATCGTCTCAGCCTCAAGAGTGTCCAGCCTTATGTCTTCTGCCGCTGGGGCTGTAGATGTGGTCAATCCTGGTTGCATGCCAGTCCCTGAACGCATTTTGGAAGAATTTCTCTCTGTTTTGCCCTGCTTGTTTCTTCTTTGTGTTGGAAATGTATCCTCAGAATGGGTCTGAGCTGATTTTCCCTGCTGGTTTTAGGCCGCTTTACACACACTTGATGCACTTACACAGAGATATCAAGACTTAGCTTTTAAGATGCTTACTAGTCGGATAGATACTTGTGCGATGAACAGGGTCTGGTGAGTCCAGTTGATTGAGCAAGGAGTAGGTCGTGTCCATTCCATATTCGGTTTTCGGAAGGGTATCTGTGCTCATTTCAAACTCGAGTTTTATGCGTCACCGCACCTCACCTTTCCCCTGAAGCAGGCATAAGTGTGTTTTCTAAAAGCGTGACTCTGTTCTGTTTGGGGATTCCGTTCATGGGGAGCGATTTTTACATTCCCTCGATAAGTGATATCATAAGTTTCTTTTTTTGTGGGACTTATTTCACTGAGGATGATCGTACCTAAATCCACTCAGGATGCTGCTACCAGCCTCATGACGTGGATTTCATGGCTGAGTGACACTCCATTGGACCTACGTAGCACCACTTGTCCACTTGTCCACTTGTCTTTGTCCACTTGTCCACTCGTCTTTGTCCACTTGGCTCTTTCCTGGGATATGAAACGTGTACCGGAGTGGAGGTTCTTGTCAAGACAGCAGCCCTCAACTTTGGGGTCCCTGTGTCTGGTTGATTTTTTCATTTTCCCAAGGTCAACGCCCATGTGTGGAAGTGCCCTATGCTCTGTGGTTCTGTGTTTTACATGGTTTGGGAAAGAGGATACACTTGTGAAGATTGGCTGTTGGCCATTGACATCCCGCCCATCAGCTTAACAAGGCTCCCTTGACTCCGTGGGCTGTCCTGCCTTTCTGGTTTTTAGACTTTTTTCGCCTGGCCCTTTTGCCCCGGGGGGGGGGGGGCCAGAGATTTCTTTGTAGTGCTGATTTGCTCTCCCAGGTTGCTTGGTTGGCCAAAAAGGGCGTATGCGTTTTTTCCTGAATATATTCAGGAAAAAACGCATACGCCCTTTTTGGCCAACCGCATCATTGTCCACGTTCTGGCGCTTTTCATGTGCTATCGGGGCCATTCCGATGTACCCGTTGACATCCGTTTCCTGCAGTTCTGCCTTGCGTTCAGCGCCTCTTCGTAGCCTGACCTCAATATATTTTGGGGCGATAGTTATCGTTTAGAACTCTGCAGGTTTGGGAAGTGCAGGGCCCCTGAGCTCCATTTCCCAAGTCGCTTTTTTGTGAGTGGGACGCAACACGGCTGGATGGCTTCACGCCCTATTGTCGATCCGCGGTTGCAGGCTGAACCGCTGGTGAATTCTTCTTCGTGATGGGAAATGAGAGTGACATGTGCCCGACCAAACACCTCCAGCGAGTCTCTCATTGGTTCCCCCTCTTGCAGTTCATCCTGCGGACAAATTGCAGACGGTACGAAAGAGGCATGGAAAGGCGCCGAGTCTCCAAGTGGGGAGATTGTTAGTAAGGGGGCCTGAATGGAGAACACGAGCACCAGGAGAGGAAAACTGAGGTGAGTTTCAGAAAGCTTTCCCGATCCCACGGTGTAGCATCCGCTGGGTTTCCAATGAGTGCTTTCGCTGTCGGAAGATTGCGTTGAACCTGGAGAGTTGGGAGCCATGGAATGGGGAGCACGACGGATTCCTTTCAAGGGTCTGCATTTGCTTTCCCAACCTCACCAATCGTCTCAGCCCCAAGAGTGTCCAGCCTTATGTCTTCTGCCGCTGGGGCTGTAGATGTGGTCAATCCTGGTTGCATGCCAGTCCCTGAACGCATTTTGGAAGAATTTCTCTCTGTTTTGCCCTGCTTGTTTCTTCTTTGTGTTGGAAATGTATCCTCAGAATGGGTCTGAGCTGATTTTCCCTGCTGGTTTTAGGCCGCTTTACACACACTTGATGCACTTACACAGAGATATCAAGACTTAGCTTTTAAGATGCTTACTAGTCGGATAGATACTTGTGCGATGAACAGGGTCTGGTGAGTCCAGTTGATTGAGCAAGGAGTAGGTCGTGTCCATTCCATATTCGGTTTTCGGAAGGGTATCTGTGCTCATTTCAAACTCGAGTTTTATGCGTCACCGCACCTCACCTTTCCCCTGAAGCAGGCATAAGTGTGTTTTCTAAAAGCGTGACTCTGTTCTGTTTGGGGATTCCGTTCATGGGGAGCGATTTTTACATTCCCTCGATAAGTGATATCATAAGTTTCTTTTTTTGTGGGACTTATTTCACTGAGGATGATCGTACCTAAATCCACTCAGGATGCTGCTACCAGCCTCATGACGTGGATTTCATGGCTGAGTGACACTCCATTGGACCTACGTAGCACCACTTGTCCACTTGTCCACTTGTCTTTGTCCACTTGTCCACTCGTCTTTGTCCACTTGGCTCTTTCCTGGGATATGAAACGTGTACCGGAGTGGAGGTTCTTGTCAAGACAGCAGCCCTCAACTTTGGGGTCCCTGTGTCTGGTTGATTTTTTCATTTTCCCAAGGTCAACGCCCATGTGTGGAAGTGCCCTATGCTCTGTGGTTCTGTGTTTTACATGGTTTGGGAAAGAGGATACACTTGTGAAGATTGGCTGTTGGCCATTGACATCCCGCCCATCAGCTTAACAAGGCTCCCTTGACTCCGTGGGCTGTCCTGCCTTTCTGGTTTTTAGACTTTTTTCGCCTGGCCCTTTTGCCCCGGGGGGGGGGGGGGCGAGAGATTTCTTGGTAGTGCTGATTTGCTCTCCCAGGTTGCTTGGTTGGCCAAAAAGGGCGTATGCGTTTTTTCCTGAATATATTCAGGAAAAAACGCATACGCCCTTTTTGGCCAACCGCATCATTGTCCACGTTCTGGCGCTTTTCATGTGCTATCGGGGCCATTCCGATGTACCCGTTGACATCCGTTTCCTGCAGTTCTGCCTTGCGTTCAGCGCCTCTTCGTAGCCTGACCTCAATATATTTTGGGGCGATAGTTATCGTTTAGAACTCTGCAGGTTTGGGAAGTGCAGGGCCCCTGAGCTCCATTTCCCAAGTCGCTTTTTTGTGAGTGAGACGCAACACGGCTGGATGGCTTCACGCCCTATTGTCGATCCGCGGTGGCAGGCTGAACCGCTGGTGAATTCTTCTTCGTGATGGGAAATGAGAGTGACATGTGCCCGACCAAACACCTCCAGCGAGTCTCTCATTGGTTCCCCCTCTTGCAGTTCATCCTGCGGACAAATTGCAGACGGTACGAAAGAGGCATGGAAAGGCGCCGAGTCTCCAAGTGGGGAGATTGTTAGTAAGGGGGCCTGAATGGAGAACACGAGCACCAGGAGAGGAAAACTGAGGTGAGTTTCAGAAAGCTTTCCCGATCCCACGGTGTAGCATCCGCTGGGTTTCCAATGAGTGCTTTCGCTGTCGGAAGATTGCGTTGAACCTGGAGAGTTGGGAGCCATGGAATTGGGAGCACGCAGGATTCCTTTCAAGGGTCTGCATTTGCTTTCCCAACCTCACCAATCGTCTCAGCCCCAAGAGTGTCCAGCCTTATGTCTTCTGCCGCTGGGGCTGTAGATGTGGTCAATCCTGGTTGCATGCCAGTCCCTGAACGCATTTTGGAAGAATTTCTCTCTGTTTTGCCCTGCTTGTTTCTTCTTTGTGTTGGAAATGTATCCTCAGAATGGGTCTGAGCTGATTTTCCCTGCTGGTTTTAGGCCGCTTTACACACACTTGATGCACTTACACAGAGATATCAAGACTTAGCTTTTAAGATGCTTACTAGTCGGATAGATACTTGTGCGATGAACAGGGTCTGGTGAGTCCAGTTGATTGAGCAAGGAGTAGGTCGTGTCCATTCCATATTCGGTTTTCGGAAGGGTATCTGTGCTCATTTCAAACTCGAGTTTTATGCGTCACCGCACCTCACCTTTCCCCTGAAGCAGGCATAAGTGTGTTTTCTAAAAGCGTGACTCTGTTCTGTTTGGGGATTCCGTTCATGGGGAGCGATTTTTACATTCCCTCGATAAGTGATATCATAAGTTTCTTTTTTTGTGGGACTTATTTCACTGAGGATGATCGTACCTAAATCCACTCAGGATGCTGCTACCAGCCTCATGACGTGGATTTCATGGCTGAGTGACACTCCATTGGACCTACGTAGCACCACTTGTCCACTTGTCCACTTGTCTTTGTCCACTTGTCCACTCGTCTTTGTCCACTTGGCTCTTTCCTGGGATATGAAACGTGTACCGGAGTGGAGGTTCTTGTCAAGACAGCAGCCCTCAACTTTGGGGTCCCTGTGTCTGGTTGATTTTTTCATTTTCCCAAGGTCAACGCCCATGTGTGGAAGTGCCCTATGCTCTGTGGTTCTGTGTTTTACATGGTTTGGGAAAGAGGATACACTTGTGAAGATTGGCTGTTGGCCATTGACATCCCGCCCATCAGCTTAACAAGGCTCCCTTGACTCCGTGGGCTGTCCTGCCTTTCTGGTTTTTAGACTTTTTTCGCCTGGCCCTTTTGCCCCCGGGGGGGGGCGAGAGATTTCTTTGTAGTGCTGATTTGCTCTCCCAGGTTGCTTGGTTGGCCAAAAAGGGCGTATGCGTTTTTTCCTGAATATATTCAGGAAAAAACGCATACGCCCTTTTTGGCCAACCGCATCATTGTCCACGTTCTGGCGCTTTTCATGTGCTATCGGGGCCATTCCGATGTACCCGTTGACATCCGTTTCCTGCAGTTCTGCCTTGCGTTCAGCGCCTCTTCGTAGCCTGACCTCAATATATTTTGGGGCGATAGTTATCGTTTAGAACTCTGCAGGTTTGGGAAGTGCAGGGCCCCTGAGCTCCATTTCCCAAGTCGCTTTTTTGTGAGTGGGACGCAACACGGCTGGATGGCTTCACGCCCTATTGTCGATCCGCGGTGGCAGGCTGAACCGCTGGTGAATTCTTCTTCGTGATGGGAAATGAGAGTGACATGTGCCCGACCAAACACCTCCAGCGAGTCTCTCATTGGTTCCCCCTCTTGCAGTTCATCCTGCGGACAAATTGCAGACGGTACGAAAGAGGCATGGAAAGGCGCCGAGTCTCCAAGTGGGGAGATTGTTAGTAAGGGGGCCTGAATGGAGAACACGAGTACCAGGAGATGAAAACTGAGGTGAGTTTCAGAAAGCTTTCCCGATCCCACGGTGTAGCATCCGCTGGGTTTCCAATGAGTGCTTTCGCTGTCGGAAGATTGCGTTGAACCTGGAGAGTTGGGAGCCATGGAATGGGGAGCACGCAGGATTCCTTTCAAGGGTCTGCATTTGCTTTCCCAACCTCACCAATCGTCTCAGCCCCAAGAGTGTCCAGCCTTATGTCTTCTGCCGCTGGGGCTGTAGATGTGGTCAATCCTGGTTGCATGCCAGTCCCTGAACGCATTTTGGAAGAATTTCTCTCTGTTTTGCCCTGCTTGTTTCTTCTTTGTGTTGGAAATGTATCCTCAGAATGGGTCTGAGCTGATTTTCCCTGCTGGTTTTAGGCCGCTTTACACACACTTGATGCACTTACACAGAGATATCAAGACTTAGCTTTTAAGATGCTTACTAGTCGGATAGATACTTGTGCGATGAACAGGGTCTGGTGAGTCCAGTTGATTGAGCAAGGAGTAGGTCGTGTCCATTCCATATTCGGTTTTCGGAAGGGTATCTGTGCTCATTTCAAACTCGAGTTTTATGCGTCACCGCACCTCACCTTTCCCCTGAAGCAGGCATAAGTGTGTTTTCTAAAAGCGTGACTCTGTTCTGTTTGGGGATTCCGTTCATGGGGAGCGATTTTTACATTCCCTCGATAAGTGATATCATAAGTTTCTTTTTTTGTGGGACTTATTTCACTGAGGATGATCGTACCTAAATCCACTCAGGATGCTGCTACCAGCCTCATGACGTGGATTTCATGGCTGAGTGACACTCCATTGGACCTACGTAGCACCACTTGTCCACTTGTCCACTTGTCTTTGTCCACTTGTCCACTCGTCTTTGTCCACTTGGCTCTTTCCTGGGATATGAAACGTGTACCGGAGTGGAGGTTCTTGTCAAGACAGCAGCCCTCAACTTTGGGGTCCCTGTGTCTGGTTGATTTTTTCATTTTCCCAAGGTCAACGCCCATGTGTGGAAGTGCCCTATGCTCTGTGGTTCTGTGTTTTACATGGTTTGGGAAAGAGGATACACTTGTGAAGATTGGCTGTTGGCCATTGACATCCCGCCCATCAGCTTAACAAGGCTCCCTTGACTCCGTGGGCTGTCCTGCCTTTCTGGTTTTTAGACTTTTTTCGCCTGGCCCTTTTGCCCCGGGGGGGGGGGGGGGCGAGAGATTTCTTGGTAGTGCTGATTTGCTCTCCCAGGTTGCTTGGTTGGCCAAAAAGGGCGTATGCGTTTTTTCCTGAATATATTCAGGAAAAAACGCATACGCCCTTTTTGGCCAACCGCATCATTGTCCACGTTCTGGCGCTTTTCATGTGCTATCGGGGCCATTCCGATGTACCCGTTGACATCCGTTTCCTGCAGTTCTGCCTTGCGTTCAGCGCCTCTTCGTAGCCTGACCTCAATATATTTTGGGGCGATAGTTATCGTTTAGAACTCTGCAGGTTTGGGAAGTGCAGGGCCCCTGAGCTCCATTTCCCAAGTCGCTTTTTTGTGAGTGAGACGCAACACGGCTGGATGGCTTCACGCCCTATTGTCGATCCGCGGTGGCAGGCTGAACCGCTGGTGAATTCTTCTTCGTGATGGGAAATGAGAGTGACATGTGCCCGACCAAACACCTCCAGCGAGTCTCTCATTGGTTCCCCCTCTTGCAGTTCATCCTGCGGACAAATTGCAGACGGTACGAAAGAGGCATGGAAAGGCGCCGAGTCTCCAAGTGGGGAGATTGTTAGTAAGGGGGCCTGAATGGAGAACACGAGCACCAGGAGTGGAAAACTGAGGTGAGTTTCAGAAAGCTTTCCCGATCCCACGGTGTAGCATCCGCTGGGTTTCCAATGAGTGCTTTCGCTGTCGGAAGATTGCGTTGAACCTGGAGAGTTGGGAGCCATGGAATTGGGAGCACGCAGGATTCCTTTCAAGGGTCTGCATTTGCTTTCCCAACCTCACCAATCGTCTCAGCCCCAAGAGTGTCCAGCCTTATGTCTTCTGCCGCTGGGGCTGTAGATGTGGTCAATCCTGGTTGCATGCCAGTCCCTGAACGCATTTTGGAAGAATTTCTCTCTGTTTTGCCCTGCTTGTTTCTTCTTTGTGTTGGAAATGTATCCTCAGAATGGGTCTGAGCTGATTTTCCCTGCTGGTTTTAGGCCGCTTTACACACACTTGATGCACTTACACAGAGATATCAAGACTTAGCTTTTAAGATGCTTACTAGTCGGATAGATACTTGTGCGATGAACAGGGTCTGGTGAGTCCAGTTGATTGAGCAAGGAGTAGGTCGTGTCCATTCCATATTCGGTTTTCGGAAGGGTATCTGTGCTCATTTCAAACTCGAGTTTTATGCGTCACCGCACCTCACCTTTCCCCTGAAGCAGGCATAAGTGTGTTTTCTAAAAGCGTGACTCTGTTCTGTTTGGGGATTCCGTTCATGGGGAGCGATTTTTACATTCCCTCGATAAGTGATATCATAAGTTTCTTTTTTTGTGGGACTTATTTCACTGAGGATGATCGTACCTAAATCCACTCAGGATGCTGCTACCAGCCTCATGACGTGGATTTCATGGCTGAGTGACACTCCATTGGACCTACGTAGCACCACTTGTCCACTTGTCCACTTGTCTTTGTCCACTTGTCCACTCGTCTTTGTCCACTTGGCTCTTTCCTGGGATATGAAACGTGTACCGGAGTGGAGGTTCTTGTCAAGACAGCAGCCCTCAACTTTGGGGTCCCTGTGTCTGGTTGATTTTTTCATTTTCCCAAGGTCAACGCCCATGTGTGGAAGTGCCCTATGCTCTGTGGTTCTGTGTTTTACATGGTTTGGGAAAGAGGATACACTTGTGAAGATTGGCTGTTGGCCATTGACATCCCGCCCATCAGCTTAACAAGGCTCCCTTGACTCCGTGGGCTGTCCTGCCTTTCTGGTTTTTAGACTTTTTTCGCCTGGCCCTTTTGCCCCCGGGGGGGGGCGAGAGATTTCTTTGTAGTGCTGATTTGCTCTCCCAGGTTGCTTGGTTGGCCAAAAAGGGCGTATGCGTTTTTTCCTGAATATATTCAGGAAAAAACGCATACGCCCTTTTTGGCCAACCGCATCATTGTCCACGTTCTGGCGCTTTTCATGTGCTATCGGGGCCATTCCGATGTACCCGTTGACATCCGTTTCCTGCAGTTCTGCCTTGCGTTCAGCGCCTCTTCGTAGCCTGACCTCAATATATTTTGGGGCGATAGTTATCGTTTAGAACTCTGCAGGTTTGGGAAGTGCAGGGCCCCTGAGCTCCATTTCCCAAGTCGCTTTTTTGTGAGTGGGACGCAACACGGCTGGATGGCTTCACGCCCTATTGTCGATCCGCGGTGGCAGGCTGAACCGCTGGTGAATTCTTCTTCGTGATGGGAAATGAGAGTGACATGTGCCCGACCAAACACCTCCAGCGAGTCTCTCATTGGTTCCCCCTCTTGCAGTTCATCCTGCGGACAAATTGCAGACGGTACGAAAGAGGCATGGAAAGGCGCCGAGTCTCCAAGTGGGGAGATTGTTAGTAAGGGGGCCTGAATGGAGAACACGAGTACCAGGAGATGAAAACTGAGGTGAGTTTCAGAAAGCTTTCCCGATCCCACGGTGTAGCATCCGCTGGGTTTCCAATGAGTGCTTTCGCTGTCGGAAGATTGCGTTGAACCTGGAGAGTTGGGAGCCATGGAATGGGGAGCACGCAGGATTCCTTTCAAGGGTCTGCATTTGCTTTCCCAACCTCACCAATCGTCTCAGCCCCAAGAGTGTCCAGCCTTATGTCTTCTGCCGCTGGGGCTGTAGATGTGGTCAATCCTGGTTGCATGCCAGTCCCTGAACGCATTTTGGAAGAATTTCTCTCTGTTTTGCCCTGCTTGTTTCTTCTTTGTGTTGGAAATGTATCCTCAGAATGGGTCTGAGCTGATTTTCCCTGCTGGTTTTAGGCCGCTTTACACACACTTGATGCACTTACACAGAGATATCAAGACTTAGCTTTTAAGATGCTTACTAGTCGGATAGATACTTGTGCGATGAACAGGGTCTGGTGAGTCCAGTTGATTGAGCAAGGAGTAGGTCGTGTCCATTCCATATTCGGTTTTCGGAAGGGTATCTGTGCTCATTTCAAACTCGAGTTTTATGCGTCACCGCACCTCACCTTTCCCCTGAAGCAGGCATAAGTGTGTTTTCTAAAAGCGTGACTCTGTTCTGTTTGGGGATTCCGTTCATGGGGAGCGATTTTTACATTCCCTCGATAAGTGATATCATAAGTTTCTTTTTTTGTGGGACTTATTTCACTGAGGATGATCGTACCTAAATCCACTCAGGATGCTGCTACCAGCCTCATGACGTGGATTTCATGGCTGAGTGACACTCCATTGGACCTACGTAGCACCACTTGTCCACTTGTCCACTTGTCTTTGTCCACTTGTCCACTCGTCTTTGTCCACTTGGCTCTTTCCTGGGATATGAAACGTGTACCGGAGTGGAGGTTCTTGTCAAGACAGCAGCCCTCAACTTTGGGGTCCCTGTGTCTGGTTGATTTTTTCATTTTCCCAAGGTCAACGCCCATGTGTGGAAGTGCCCTATGCTCTGTGGTTCTGTGTTTTACATGGTTTGGGAAAGAGGATACACTTGTGAAGATTGGCTGTTGGCCATTGACATCCCGCCCATCAGCTTAACAAGGCTCCCTTGACTCCGTGGGCTGTCCTGCCTTTCTGGTTTTTAGACTTTTTTCGCCTGGCCCTTTTGCCCCGGGGGGGGGGGGCCAGAGATTTCTTTGTAGTGCTGATTTGCTCTCCCAGGTTGCTTGGTTGGCCAAAAAGGGCGTATGCGTTTTTTCCTGAATATATTCAGGAAAAAACGCATACGCCCTTTTTGGCCAACCGCATCATTGTCCACGTTCTGGCGCTTTTCATGTGCTATCGGGGCCATTCCGATGTACCCGTTGACATCCGTTTCCTGCAGTTCTGCCTTGCGTTCAGCGCCTCTTCGTAGCCTGACCTCAATATATTTTGGGGCGATAGTTATCGTTTAGAACTCTGCAGGTTTGGGAAGTGCAGGGCCCCTGAGCTCCATTTCCCAAGTCGCTTTTTTGTGAGTGGGACGCAACACGGCTGGATGGCTTCACGCCCTATTGTCGATCCGCGGTTGCAGGCTGAACCGCTGGTGAATTCTTCTTCGTGATGGGAAATGAGAGTGACATGTGCCCGACCAAACACCTCCAGCGAGTCTCTCATTGGTTCCCCCTCTTGCAGTTCATCCTGCGGACAAATTGCAGACGGTACGAAAGAGGCATGGAAAGGCGCCGAGTCTCCAAGTGGGGAGATTGTTAGTAAGGGGGCCTGAATGGAGAACACGAGCACCAGGAGAGGAAAACTGAGGTGAGTTTCAGAAAGCTTTCCCGATCCCACGGTGTAGCATCCGCTGGGTTTCCAATGAGTGCTTTCGCTGTCGGAAGATTGCGTTGAACCTGGAGAGTTGGGAGCCATGGAATGGGGAGCACGACGGATTCCTTTCAAGGGTCTGCATTTGCTTTCCCAACCTCACCAATCGTCTCAGCCCCAAGAGTGTCCAGCCTTATGTCTTCTGCCGCTGGGGCTGTAGATGTGGTCAATCCTGGTTGCATGCCAGTCCCTCAACGCATTTTGGAAGAATTTCTCTCTGTTTTGCCCTGCTTGTTTCTTCTTTGTGTTGGAAATGTATCCTCAGAATGGGTCTGAGCTGATTTTCCCTGCTGGTTTTAGGCCGCTTTACACACACTTGATGCACTTACACAGAGATATCAAGACTTAGCTTTTAAGATGCTTACTAGTCGGATAGATACTTGTGCGATGAACAGGGTCTGGTGAGTCCAGTTGATTGAGCAAGGAGTAGGTCGTGTCCATTCCATATTCGGTTTTCGGAAGGGTATCTGTGCTCATTTCAAACTCGAGTTTTATGCGTCACCGCACCTCACCTTTCCCCTGAAGCAGGCATAAGTGTGTTTTCTAAAAGCGTGACTCTGTTCTGTTTGGGGATTCCGTTCATGGGGAGCGATTTTTACATTCCCTCGATAAGTGATATCATAAGTTTCTTTTTTTGTGGGACTTATTTCACTGAGGATGATCGTACCTAAATCCACTCAGGATGCTGCTAGCAGCCTCATGACGTGGATTTCATGGCTGAGTGACACTCCATTGGACCTACGTAGCACCACTTGTCCACTTGTCCACTTGTCTTTGTCCACTTGTCCACTCGTCTTTGTCCACTTGGCTCTTTCCTGGGATATGAAACGTGTACCGGAGTGGAGGTTCTTGTCAAGACAGCAGCCCTCAACTTTGGGGTCCCTGTGTCTGGTTGATTTTTTCATTTTCCCAAGGTCAACGCCCATGTGTGGAAGTGCCCTATGCTCTGTGGTTCTGTGTTTTACATGGTTTGAGAAAGAGGATACACTTGTGAAGATTGGCTGTTGGCCATTGACATCCCGCCCATCAGCTTAACAAGGCTCCCTTGACTCCGTGGGCTGTCCTGCCTTTCTGGTTTTTAGACTTTTTTCGCCTGGCCCTTTTGCCCCGGGGTGGGGGGGGGCGAGAGATTTCTTTGTAGTGCTGATTTGCTCTCCCAGGTTGCTTGGTTGGCCAAAAAGGGCGTATGCGTTTTTTCCTGAATATATTCAGGAAAAAACGCATACGCCCTTTTTGGCCAACCGCATCATTGTCCACGTTCTGGCGCTTTTCATGTGCTATCGGGGCCATTCCGATGTACCCGTTGACATCCGTTTCCTGCAGTTCTGCCTTGCGTTCAGCGCCTCTTCGTAGCCTGACCTCAATATATTTTGGGGCGATAGTTATCGTTTAGAACTCTGCAGGTTTGGGAAGTGCAGGGCCCCTGAGCTCCATTTCCCAAGTCGCTTTTTTGTGAGTGGGACGCAACACGGCTGGATGGCTTCACGCCCTATAGTCGATCCGCGGTTGCAGGCTGAACCGCTGGTGAATTCTTCTTCGTGATGGGAAATGAGAGTGACATGTGCCCGACCAAACACCTCCAGCGAGTCTCTCATTGGTTCCCCCTCTTGCAGTTCATCCTGCGGACAAATTGCAGACGGTACGAAAGAGGCATGGAAAGGCGCCGAGTCTCCAAGTGGGGAGATTGTTAGTAAGGGGGCCTGAATGGAGAACACGAGCACCAGGAGAGGAAAACTGAGGTGAGTTTCAGAAAGCTTTCCCGATCCCACGGTGTAGCATCCGCTGGGTTTCCAATGAGTGCTTTCGCTGTCGGAAGATTGCGTTGAACCTGGAGAGTTGGGAGCCATGGAATGGGGAGCACGACGGATTCCTTTCAAGGGTCTGCATTTGCTTTCCCAACCTCACCAATCGTCTCAGCCCCAAGAGTGTCCAGCCTTATGTCTTCTGCCGCTGGGGCTGTAGATGTGGTCAATCCTGGTTGCATGCCAGTCCCTGAACGCATTTTGGAAGAATTTCTCTCTGTTTTGCCCTGCTTGTTTCTTCTTTGTGTTGGAAATGTATCCTCAGAATGGGTCTGAGCTGATTTTCCCTGCTGGTTTTAGGCCGCTTTACACACACTTGATGCACTTACACAGAGATATCAAGACTTAGCTTTTAAGATGCTTACTAGTCGGATAGATACTTGTGCGATGAACAGGGTCTGGTGAGTCCAGTTGATTGAGCAAGGAGTAGGTCGTGTCCATTCCATATTCGGTTTTCGGAAGGGTATCTGTGCTCATTTCAAACTCGAGTTTTATGCGTCACCGCACCTCACCTTTCCCCTGAAGCAGGCATAAGTGTGTTTTCTAAAAGCGTGACTCTGTTCTGTTTGGGGATTCCGTTCATGGGGAGTGATTTTTACATTCCCTCGATAAGTGATATCATAAGTTTCTTTTTTTGTGGGACTTATTTCACTGAGGATGATCGTACCTAAATCCACTCAGGATGCTGCTACCAGCCTCATGACGTGGATTTCATGGCTGAGTGACACTCCATTGGACCTACGTAGCACCACTTGTCCACTTGTCTTTGTCCACTTGTCCACTCGTCTTTGTCCACTTGGCTCTTTCCTGGGATATGAAACGTGTACCGGAGTGGAGGTTCTTGTCAACACAGCAGCCCTCAACTTTGGGGTCCCTGTGTCTGGTTGATTTTTTCATTTTCCCAAGGTCAACGCCCATGTGTGGAAGTGCCCTATGCTCTGTGGTTCTGTGTTTTACATGGTTTGGGAAAGAGGATACACTTGTGAAGATTGGCTGTTGGCCATTGACATCCCGCCCATCAGCTTAACAAGGCTCCCTTGACTCCGTGGGCTGTCCTGCCTTTCTGGTTTTTAGACTTTTTTCGCCTGGCCCTTTTGCCCCGGGGGGGGGGGGGGCGAGAGATTTCTTTGTAGTGCTGATTTGCTCTCCCAGGTTGCTTGGTTGGCCAAAAAGGGCGTATGCGTTTTTTCCTGAATATATTCAGGAAAAAACGCATACGCCCTTTTTGGCCAACCGCATCATTGTCCACGTTCTGGCGCTTTTCATGTGCTATCGGGGCCATTCCGATGTACCCGTTGACATCCGTTTCCTGCAGTTCTGCCTTGCGTTCAGCGCCTCTTCGTAGCCTGACCTCAATATATTTGGGGGCGATAGTTATCGTTTAGAACTCTGCAGGTTTGGGAAGTGCAGGGCCCCTGAGCTCCATTTCCCAAGTCGCTTTTTTGTGAGTGGGACGCAACACGGCTGGATGGCTTCACGCCCTATTGTCGATCCGCGGTGGCAGGCTGAACCGCTGGTGAATTCTTCTTCGTGATGGGAAATGAGAGTGACATGTGCCCGACCAAACACCTCCAGCGAGTCTCTCATTGGTTCCCCCTCTTGCAGTTCATCCTGCGGACAAATTGCAGACGGTACGAAAGAGGCATGGAAAGGCGCCGAGTCTCCAAGTGGGGAGATTGTTAGTAAGGGGGCCTGAATGGAGAACACGAGCACCAGGAGAGGAAAACTGAGGTGAGTTTCAGAAAGCTTTCCCGATCCCACGGTGTAGCATCCGCTGGGTTTCCAATGAGTGCTTTCGCTGTCGGAAGATTGCGTTGAACCTGGAGAGTTGGGAGCCATGGAATGGGGAGCACGCAGGATTCCTTTCAAGGGTCTGCATTTGCTTTCCCAACCTCACCAATCGTCTCAGCCCCAAGAGTGTCCAGCCTTATGTCTTCTGCCGCTGGGGCTGTAGATGTGGTCAATCCTGGTTGCATGCCAGTCCCTGAACGCATTTTGGAAGAATTTCTCTCTGTTTTGCCCTGCTTGTTTCTTCTTTGTGTTGGAAATGTATCCTCAGAATGGGTCTGAGCTGATTTTCCCTGCTGGTTTTAGGCCGCTTTACACACACTTGATGCACTTACACAGAGATATCAAGACTTAGCTTTTAAGATGCTTACTAGTCGGATAGATACTTGTGCGATGAACAGGGTCTGGTGAGTCCAGTTGATTGAGCAAGGAGTAGGTCGTGTCCATTCCATATTCGGTTTTCGGAAGGGTATCTGTGCTCATTTCAAACTCGAGTTTTATGCGTCACCGCACCTCACCTTTCCCCTGAAGCAGGCATAAGTGTGTTTTCTAAAAGCGTGACTCTGTTCTGTTTGGGGATTCCGTTCATGGGGAGCGATTTTTACATTCCCTCGATAAGTGATATCATAAGTTTCTTTTTTTGTGGGACTTATTTCACTGAGGATGATCGTACCTAAATCCACTCAGGATGCTGCTACCAGCCTCATGACGTGGATTTCATGGCTGAGTGACACTCCATTGGACCTACGTAGCACCACTTGTCCACTTGTCCACTTGTCTTTGTCCACTTGTCCACTCGTCTTTGTCCACTTGGCTCATTCCTGGGATATGAAACGTGTACCGGAGTGGAGGTTCTTGTCAAGACAGCAGCCCTCAACTTTGGGGTCCCTGTGTCTGGTTGATTTTTTCATTTTCCCAAGGTCAACGCCCATGTGTGGAAGTGCCCTATGCTCTGTGGTTCTGTGTTTTACATGGTTTGGGAAAGAGGATACACTTGTGAAGATTGGCTGTTGGCCATTGACATCCCGCCCATCAGCTTAACAAGGCTCCCTTGACTCCGTGGGCTGTCCTGCCTTTCTGGTTTTTAGACTTTTTTCGCCTGGCCCTTTTGCCCCCCGGGGGGGGGGCGAGAGATTTCTTTGTAGTGCTGATTTGCTCTCCCAGGTTGCTTGGTTGGCCAAAAAGGGCGTATGCGTTTTTTCCTGAATATATTCAGGAAAAAACGCATACGCCCTTTTTGGCCAACCGCATCATTGTCCACGTTCTGGCGCTTTTCATGTGCTATCGGGGCCATTCCGATGTACCCGTTGACATCCGTTTCCTGCAGTTCTGCCTTGCGTTCAGCGCCTCTTCGTAGCCTGACCTCAATATATTTTGGGGCGATAGTTATCGTTTAGAACTCTGCAGGTTTGGGAAGTGCAGGGCCCCTGAGCTCCATTTCCCAAGTCGCTTTTTTGTGAGTGGGACGCAACACGGCTGGATGGCTTCACGCCCTATTGTCGATCCGCGGTTGCAGGCTGAACCGCTGGTGAATTCTTCTTCGTGATGGGAAATGAGAGTGACATGTGCCCGACCAAACACCTCCAGCGAGTCTCTCATTGGTTCCCCCTCTTGCAGTTCATCCTGCGGACAAATTGCAGACGGTACGAAAGAGGCATGGAAAGGCGCCGAGTCTCCAAGTGGGGAGATTGTTAGTAAGGGGGCCTGAATGGAGAACACGAGCACCAGGAGAGGAAAACTGAGGTGAGTTTCAGAAAGCTTTCCCGATCCCACGGTGTAGCATCCGCTGGGTTTCCAATGAGTGCTTTCGCTGTCGGAAGATTGCGTTGAACCTGGAGAGTTGGGAGCCATGGAATGGGGAGCACGCAGGATTCCTTTCAAGGGTCTGCATTTGCTTTCCCAACCTCACCAATCGTCTCAGCCCCAAGAGTGTCCAGCCTTATGTCTTCTGCCGCTGGGGCTGTAGATGTGGTCAATCCTGGTTGCATGCCAGTCCCTGAACGCATTTTGGAAGAATTTCTCTCTGTTTTGCCCTGCTTGTTTCTTCTTTGTGTTGGAAATGTATCCTCAGAATGGGTCTGAGCTGATTTTCCCTGCTGGTTTTAGGCCGCTTTACACACACTTGATGCACTTACACAGAGATATCAAGACTTAGCTTTTAAGATGCTTACTAGTCGGATAGATACTTGTGCGATGAACAGGGTCTGGTGAGTCCAGTTGATTGAGCAAGGAGTAGGTCGTGTCCATTCCATATTCGGTTTTCGGAAGGGTATCTGTGCTCATTTCAAACTCGAGTTTTATGCGTCACCGCACCTCACCTTTCCCCTGAAGCAGGCATAAGTGTGTTTTCTAAAAGCGTGACTCTGTTCTGTTTGGGGATTCCGTTCATGGGGAGCGATTTTTACATTCCCTCGATAAGTGATATCATAAGTTTCTTTTTTTGTGGGACTTATTTCACTGAGGATGATCGTACCTAAATCCACTCAGGATGCTGCTACCAGCCTCATGACGTGGATTTCATGGCTGAGTGACACTCCATTGGACCTACGTAGCACCACTTGTCCACTTGTCCACTTGTCTTTGTCCACTTGTCCACTCGTCTTTGTCCACTTGGCTCTTTCCTGGGATATGAAACGTGTACCGGAGTGGAGGTTCTTGTCAAGACAGCAGCCCTCAACTTTGGGGTCCCTGTGTGTGGTTGATTTTTTCATTTTCCCAAGGTCAACGCCCATGTGTGGAAGTGCCCTATGCTCTGTGGTTCTGTGTTTTACATGGTTTGGGAAAGAGGATACACTTGTGAAGATTGGCTGTTGGCCATTGACATCCCGCCCATCAGCTTAACAAGGCTCCCTTGACTCCGTGGGCTGTCCTGCCTTTCTGGTTTTTAGACTTTTTTCGCCTGGCCCTTTTGCCCCCCGGGGGGGGGGGCGAGAGATTTCTTTGTAGTGCTGATTTGCTCTCCCAGGTTGCTTGGTTGGCCAAAAAGGGCGTATGCGTTTTTTCCTGAATATATTCAGGAAAAAACGCATACGCCCTTTTTGGCCAACCGCATCATTGTCCACGTTCTGGCGCTTTTCATGTGCTATCGGGGCCATTCCGATGTACCCGTTGACATCCGTTTCCTGCAGTTCTGCCTTGCGTTCAGCGCCTCTTCGTAGCCTGACCTCAATATATTTGGGGGCGATAGTTATCGTTTAGAACTCTGCAGGTTTGGGAAGTGCAGGGCCCCTGAGCTCCATTTCCCAAGTCGCTTTTTTGTGAGTGGGACGCAACACGGCTGGATGGCTTCACGCCCTATTGTCGATCCGCGGTTGCAGGCTGAACCGCTGGTGAATTCTTCTTCGTGATGGGAAATGAGAGTGACATGTGCCCGACCAAACACCTCCAGCGAGTCTCTCATTGGTTCCCCCTCTTGCAGTTCATCCTGCGGACAAATTGCAGACGGTACGAAAGAGGCATGGAAAGGCGCCGAGTCTCCAAGTGGGGAGATTGTTAGTAAGGGGGCCTGAATGGAGAACACGAGCACCAGGAGAGGAAAACTGAGGTGAGTTTCAGAAAGCTTTCCCGATCCCACGGTGTAGCATCCGCTGGGTTTCCAATGAGTGCTTTCGCTGTCGGAAGATTGCGTTGAACCTGGAGAGTTGGGAGCCATGGAATGGGGAGCACGCAGGATTCCTTTCAAGGGTCTGCATTTGCTTTCCCAACCTCACCAATCGTCTCAGCCCCAAGAGTGTCCAGCCTTATGTCTTCTGCCGCTGGGGCTGTAGATGTGGTCAATCCTGGTTGCATGCCAGTCCCTGAACGCATTTTGGAAGAATTTCTCTCTGTTTTGCCCTGCTTGTTTCTTCTTTGTGTTGGAAATGTATCCTCAGAATGGGTCTGAGCTGATTTTCCCTGCTGGTTTTAGGCCGCTTTACACACACTTGATGCACTTACACAGAGATATCAAGACTTAGCTTTTAAGATGCTTACTAGTCGGATAGATACTTGTGCGATGAACAGGGTCTGGTGAGTCCAGTTGATTGAGCAAGGAGTAGGTCGTGTCCATTCCATATTCGGTTTTCGGAAGGGTATCTGTGCTCATTTCAAACTCGAGTTTTATGCGTCACCGCACCTCACCTTTCCCCTGAAGCAGGCATAAGTGTGTTTTCTAAAAGCGTGACTCTGTTCTGTTTGGGGATTCCGTTCATGGGGAGCGATTTTTACATTCCCTCGATAAGTGATATCATAAGTTTCTTTTTTTGTGGGACTTATTTCACTGAGGATGATCGTACCTAAATCCACTCAGGATGCTGCTACCAGCCTCATGACGTGGATTTCATGGCTGAGTGACACTCCATTGGACCTACGTAGCACCACTTGTCCACTTGTCCACTTGTCTTTGTCCACTTGTCCACTCGTCTTTGTCCACTTGGCTCTTTCCTGGGATATGAAACGTGTACCGGAGTGGAGGTTCTTGTCAAGACAGCAGCCCTCAACTTTGGGGTCCCTGTGTCTGGTTGATTTTTTCATTTTCCCAAGGTCAACGCCCATGTGTGGAAGTGCCCTATGCTCTGTGGTTCTGTGTTTTACATGGTTTGGGAAAGAGGATACACTTGTGAAGATTGGCTGTTGGCCATTGACATCCCGCCCATCAGCTTAACAAGGCTCCCTTGACTCCGTGGGCTGTCCTGCCTTTCTGGTTTTTAGACTTTTTTCGCCTGGCCCTTTTGCCCCCGGGGGGGGGCGAGAGATTTCTTTGTAGTGCTGATTTGCTCTCCCAGGTTGCTTGGTTGGCCAAAAAGGGCGTATGCGTTTTTTCCTGAATATATTCAGGAAAAAACGCATACGCCCTTTTTGGCCAACCGCATCATTGTCCACGTTCTGGCGCTTTTCATGTGCTATCGGGGCCATTCCGATGTACCCGTTGACATCCGTTTCCTGCAGTTCTGCCTTGCGTTCAGCGCCTCTTCGTAGCCTGACCTCAATATATTTTGGGGCGATAGTTATCGTTTAGAACTCTGCAGGTTTGGGAAGTGCAGGGCCCCTGAGCTCCATTTCCCAAGTCGCTTTTTTGTGAGTGGGACGCAACACGGCTGGATGGCTTCACGCCCTATTGTCGATCCGCGGTTGCAGGCTGAACCGCTGGTGAATTCTTCTTCGTGATGGGAAATGAGAGTGACATGTGCCCGACCAAACACCTCCAGCGAGTCTCTCATTGGTTCCCCCTCTTGCAGTTCATCCTGCGGACAAATTGCAGACGGTACGAAAGAGGCATGGAAAGGCGCCGAGTCTCCAAGTGGGGAGATTGTTAGTAAGGGGGCCTGAATGGAGAACACGAGCACCAGGAGAGGAAAACTGAGGTGAGTTTCAGAAAGCTTTCCCGATCCCACGGTGTAGCATCCGCTGGGTTTCCAATGAGTGCTTTCGCTGTCGGAAGATTGCGTTGAACCTGGAGAGTTGGGAGCCATGGAATGGGGAGCACGCAGGATTCCTTTCAAGGGTCTGCATTTGCTTTCCCAACCTCACCAATCGTCTCAGCCCCAAGAGTGTCCAGCCTTATGTCTTCTGCCGCTGGGGCTGTAGATGTGGTCAATCCTGGTTGCATGCCAGTCCCTGAACGCATTTTGGAAGAATTTCTCTCTGTTTTGCCCTGCTTGTTTCTTCTTTGTGTTGGAAATGTATCCTCAGAATGGGTCTGAGCTGATTTTCCCTGCTGGTTTTAGGCCGCTTTACACACACTTGATGCACTTACACAGAGATATCAAGACTTAGCTTTTAAGATGCTTACTAGTCGGATAGATACTTGTGCGATGAACAGGGTCTGGTGAGTCCAGTTGATTGAGCAAGGAGTAGGTCGTGTCCATTCCATATTCGGTTTTCGGAAGGGTATCTGTGCTCATTTCAAACTCGAGTTTTATGCGTCACCGCACCTCACCTTTCCCCTGAAGCAGGCATAAGTGTGTTTTCTAAAAGCGTGACTCTGTTCTGTTTGGGGATTCCGTTCATGGGGAGCGATTTTTACATTCCCTCGATAAGTGATATCATAAGTTTCTTTTTTTGTGGGACTTATTTCACTGAGGATGATCGTACCTAAATCCACTCAGGATGCTGCTACCAGCCTCATGACGTGGATTTCATGGCTGAGTGACACTCCATTGGACCTACGTAGCACCACTTGTCCACTTGTCCACTTGTCTTTGTCCACTTGTCCACTCGTCTTTGTCCACTTGGCTCTTTCCTGGGATATGAAACGTGTACCGGAGTGGAGGTTCTTGTCAAGACAGCAGCCCTCAACTTTGGGGTCCCTGTGTCTGGTTGATTTTTTCATTTTCCCAAGGTCAACGCCCATGTGTGGAAGTGCCCTATGCTCTGTGGTTCTGTGTTTTACATGGTTTGGGAAAGAGGATACACTTGTGAAGATTGGCTGTTGGCCATTGACATCCCGCCCATCAGCTTAACAAGGCTCCCTTGACTCCGTGGGCTGTCCTGCCTTTCTGGTTTTTAGACTTTTTTCGCCTGGCCCTTTTGCCCCGGGGGGGGGGGCGAGAGATTTCTTGGTAGTGCTGATTTGCTCTCCCAGGTTGCTTGGTTGGCCAAAAAGGGCGTATGCGTTTTTTCCTGAATATATTCAGGAAAAAACGCATACGCCCTTTTTGGCCAACCGCATCATTGTCCACGTTCTGGCGCTTTTCATGTGCTATCGGGGCCATTCCGATGTACCCGTTGACATCCGTTTCCTGCAGTTCTGCCTTGCGTTCAGCGCCTCTTCGTAGCCTGACCTCAATATATTTTGGGGCGATAGTTATCGTTTAGAACTCTGCAGGTTTGGGAAGTGCAGGGCCCCTGAGCTCCATTTCCCAAGTCGCTTTTTTGTGAGTGGGACGCAACACGGCTGGATGGCTTCACGCCCTATTGTCGATCCGCGGTGGCAGGCTGAACCGCTGGTGAATTCTTCTTCGTGATGGGAAATGAGAGTGACATGTGCCCGACCAAACACCTCCAGCGAGTCTCTCATTGGTTCCCCCTCTTGCAGTTCATCCTGCGGACAAATTGCAGACGGTACGAAAGAGGCATGGAAAGGCGCCGAGTCTCCAAGTGGGGAGATTGTTAGTAAGGGGGCCTGAATGGAGAACACGAGCACCAGGAGAGGAAAACTGAGGTGAGTTTCAGAAAGCTTTCCCGATCCCACGGTGTAGCATCCGCTGGGTTTCCAATGAGTGCTTTCGCTGTCGGAAGATTGCGTTGAACCTGGAGAGTTGGGAGCCATGGAATGGGGAGCACGCAGGATTCCTTTCAAGGGTCTGCATTTGCTTTCCCAACCTCACCAATCGTCTCAGCCCCAAGAGTGTCCAGCCTTATGTCTTCTGCCGCTGGGGCTGTAGATGTGGTCAATCCTGGTTGCATGCCAGTCCCTGAACGCATTTTGGAAGAATTTCTCTCTGTTTTGCCCTGCTTGTTTCTTCTTTGTGTTGGAAATGTATCCTCAGAATGGGTCTGAGCTGATTTTCCCTGCTGGTTTTAGGCTGCTTTACACACACTTGATGCACTTACACAGAGATATCAAGACTTAGCTTTTAAGATGCTTACTAGTCGGATAGATACTTGTGCGATGAACAGGGTCTGGTGAGTCCAGTTGATTGAGCAAGGAGTAGGTCGTGTCCATTCCATATTCGGTTTTCGGAAGGGTATCTGTGCTCATTTCAAACTCGAGTTTTATGCGTCACCGCACCTCACCTTTCCCCTGAAGCAGGCATAAGTGTGTTTTCTAAAAGCGTGACTCTGTTCTGTTTGGGGATTCCGTTCATGGGGAGCGATTTTTACATTCCCTCGATAAGTGATATCATAAGTTTCTTTTTTTGTGGGACTTATTTCACTGAGGATGATCGTACCTAAATCCACTCAGGATGCTGCTACCAGCCTCATGACGTGGATTTCATGGCTGAGTGACACTCCATTGGACCTACGTAGCACCACTTGTCCACTTGTCTTTGTCCACTTGTCCACTCGTCTTTGTCCACTTGGCTCTTTCCTGGGATATGAAACGTGTACCGGAGTGGAGGTTCTTGTCAAGACAGCAGCCCTCAACTTTGGGGTCCCTGTGTCTGGTTGATTTTTTCATTTTCCCAAGGTCAACGCCCATGTGTGGAAGTGCCCTATGCTCTGTGGTTCTGTGTTTTACATGGTTTGGGAAAGAGGATACACTTGTGAAGATTGGCTGTTGGCCATTGACATCCCGCCCATCAGCTTAACAAGGCTCCCTTGACTCCGTGGGCTGTCCTGCCTTTCTGGTTTTTAGACTTTTTTCGCCTGGCCCTTTTGCCCCCTGGGGGGGGGGGCGAGAGATTTCTTTGTAGTGCTGATTTGCTCTCCCAGGTTGCTTGGTTGGCCAAAAAGGGCGTATGCGTTTTTTCCTGAATATATTCAGGAAAAAACGCATACGCCCTTTTTGGCCAACCGCATCATTGTCCACGTTCTGGCGCTTTTCATGTGCTATCGGGGCCATTCCGATGTACCCGTTGACATCCGTTTCCTGCAGTTCTGCCTTGCGTTCAGCGCCTCTTCGTAGCCTGACCTCAATATATTTTGGGGCGATAGTTATCGTTTAGAACTCTGCAGGTTTGGGAAGTGCAGGGCCCCTGAGCTCCATTTCCCAAGTCGCTTTTTTGTGAGTGGGACGCAACACGGCTGGATGGCTTCACGCCCTATTGTCGATCCGCGGTGGCAGGCTGAACCGCTGGTGAATTCTTCTTCGTGATGGGAAATGAGAGTGACATGTGCCCGACCAAACACCTCCAGCGAGTCTCTCATTGGTTCCCCCTCTTGCAGTTCATCCTGCGGACAAATTGCAGACGGTACGAAAGAGGCATGGAAAGGCGCCGAGTCTCCAAGTGGGGAGATTGTTAGTAAGGGGGCCTGAATGGAGAACACGAGCACCAGGAGAGGAAAACTGAGGTGAGTTTCAGAAAGCTTTCCCGATCCCACGGTGTAGCATCCGCTGGGTTTCCAATGAGTGCTTTCGCTGTCGGAAGATTGCGTTGAACCTGGAGAGTTGGGAGCAATGGAATGGGGAGCACGCAGGATTCCTTTCAAGGGTCTGCATTTGCTTTCCCAACCTCACCAATCGTCTCAGCCCCAAGAGTGTCCAGCCTTATGTCTTCTGCCGCTGGGGCTGTAGATGTGGTCAATCCTGGTTGCATGCCAGTCCCTGAACGCATTTTGGAAGAATTTCTCTCTGTTTTGCCCTGCTTGTTTCTTCTTTGTGTTGGAAATGTATCCTCAGAATGGGTCTGAGCTGATTTTCCCTGCTGGTTTTAGGCCGCTTTACACACACTTGATGCACTTACACAGAGATATCAAGACTTAGCTTTTAAGATGCTTACTAGTCGGATAGATACTTGTGCGATGAACAGGGTCTGGTGAGTCCAGTTGATTGAGCAAGGAGTAGGTCGTGTCCATTCCATATTCGGTTTTCGGAAGGGTATCTGTGCTCATTTCAAACTCGAGTTTTATGCGTCACCGCACCTCACCTTTCCCCTGAAGCAGGCATAAGTGTGTTTTCTAAAAGCGTGACTCTGTTCTGTTTGGGGATTCCGTTCATGGGGAGCGATTTTTACATTCCCTCGATAAGTGATATCATAAGTTTCTTTTTTTGTGGGACTTATTTCACTGAGGATGATCGTACCTAAATCCACTCAGGATGCTGCTACCAGCCTCATGACGTGGATTTCATGGCTGAGTGACACTCCATTGGACCTACGTAGCACCACTTGTCCACTTGTCCACTTGTCTTTGTCCACTTGTCCACTCGTCTTTGTCCACTTGGCTCTTTCCTGGGATATGAAACGTGTACCGGAGTGGAGGTTCTTGTCAAGACAGCAGCCCTCAACTTTGGGGTCCCTGTGTCTGGTTGATTTTTTCATTTTCCCAAGGTCAACGCCCATGTGTGGAAGTGCCCTATGCTCTGTGGTTCTGTGTTTTACATGGTTTGGGAAAGAGGATACACTTGTGAAGATTGGCTGTTGGCCATTGACATCCCGCCCATCAGCTTAACAAGGCTCCCTTGACTCCGTGGGCTGTCCTGCCTTTCTGGTTTTTAGACTTTTTTCGCCTGGCCCTTTTGCCCCCGGGGGGGCCGAGAGATTTCTTTGTAGTGCTGATTTGCTCTCCCAGGTTGCTTGGTTGGCCAAAAAGGGCGTATGCGTTTTTTCCTGAATATATTCAGGAAAAAACGCATACGCCCTTTTTGGCCAACCGCATCATTGTCCACGTTCTGGCGCTTTTCATGTGCTATCGGGGCCATTCCGATGTACCCGTTGACATCCGTTTCCTGCAGTTCTGCCTTGCGTTCAGCGCCTCTTCGTAGCCTGACCTCAATATATTTTGGGGCGATAGTTATCGTTTAGAACTCTGCAGGTTTGGGAAGTGCAGGGCCCCTGAGCTCCATTTCCCAAGTCGCTTTTTTGTGAGTGGGACGCAACACGGCTGGATGGCTTCACGCCCTATTGTCGATCCGCGGTGGCAGGCTGAACCGCTGGTGAATTCTTCTTCGTGATGGGAAATGAGAGTGACATGTGCCCGACCAAACACCTCCAGCGAGTCTCTCATTGGTTCCCCCTCTTGCAGTTCATCCTGCGGACAAATTGCAGACGGTACGAAAGAGGCATGGAAAGGCGCCGAGTCTCCAAGTGGGGAGATTGTTAGTAAGGGGGCCTGAATGGAGAACACGAGCACCAGGAGAGGAAAACTGAGGTGAGTTTCAGAAAGCTTTCCCGATCCCACGGTGTAGCATCCGCTGGGTTTCCAATGAGTGCTTTCGCTGTCGGAAGATTGCGTTGAACCTGGAGAGTTGGGAGCCATGGAATGGGGAGCACGCAGGATTCCTTTCAAGGGTCTGCATTTGCTTTCCCAACCTCACCAATCGTCTCAGCCCCAAGAGTGTCCAGCCTTATGTCTTCTGCCGCTGGGGCTGTAGATGTGGTCAATCCTGGTTGCATGCCAGTCCCTGAACGCATTTTGGAAGAATTTCTCTCTGTTTTGCCCTGCTTGTTTCTTCTTTGTGTTGGAAATGTATCCTCAGAATGGGTCTGAGCTGATTTTCCCTGCTGGTTTTAGGCCGCTTTACACACACTTGATGCACTTACACAGAGATATCAAGACTTAGCTTTTAAGATGCTTACTAGTCGGATAGATACTTGTGCGATGAACAGGGTCTGGTGAGTCCAGTTGATTGAGCAAGGAGTAGGTCGTGTCCATTCCATATTCGGTTTTCGGAAGGGTATCTGTGCTCATTTCAAACTCGAGTTTTATGCGTCACCGCACCTCACCTTTCCCCTGAAGCAGGCATAAGTGTGTTTTCTAAAAGCGTGACTCTGTTCTGTTTGGGGATTCCGTTCATGGGGAGCGATTTTTACATTCCCTCGATAAGTGATATCATAAGTTTCTTTTTTTGTGGGACTTATTTCACTGAGGATGATCGTACCTAAATCCACTCAGGATGCTGCTACCAGCCTCATGACGTGGATTTCATGGCTGAGTGACACTCCATTGGACCTACGTAGCACCACTTGTCCACTTGTCCACTTGTCTTTGTCCACTTGTCCACTCGTCTTTGTCCACTTGGCTCTTTCCTGGGATATGAAACGTGTACCGGAGTGGAGGTTCTTGTCAAGACAGCAGCCCTCAACTTTGGGGTCCCTGTGTCTGGTTGATTTTTTCATTTTCCCAAGGTCAACGCCCATGTGTGGAAGTGCCCTATGCTCTGTGGTTCTGTGTTTTACATGGTTTGGGAAAGAGGATACACTTGTGAAGATTGGCTGTTGGCCATTGACATCCCGCCCATCAGCTTAACAAGGCTCCCTTGACTCCGTGGGCTGTCCTGCCTTTCTGGTTTTTAGACTTTTTTCGCCTGGCCCTTTTGCCCCGGGGGGGGGGGGGCGAGAGATTTCTTGGTAGTGCTGATTTGCTCTCCCAGGTTGCTTGGTTGGCCAAAAAGGGCGTATGCGTTTTTTCCTGAATATATTCAGGAAAAAACGCATACGCCCTTTTTGGCCAACCGCATCATTGTCCACGTTCTGGCGCTTTTCATGTGCTATCGGGGCCATTCCGATGTACCCGTTGACATCCGTTTCCTGCAGTTCTGCCTTGCGTTCAGCGCCTCTTCGTAGCCTGACCTCAATATATTTTGGGGCGATAGTTATCGTTTAGAACTCTGCAGGTTTGGGAAGTGCAGGGCCCCTGAGCTCCATTTCCCAAGTCGCTTTTTTGTGAGTGGGACGCAACACGGCTGGATGGCTTCACGCCCTATTGTCGATCCGCGGTGGCAGGCTGAACCGCTGGTGAATTCTTCTTCGTGATGGGAAATGAGAGTGACATGTGCCCGACCAAACACCTCCAGCGAGTCTCTCATTGGTTCCCCCTCTTGCAGTTCATCCTGCGGACAAATTGCAGACGGTACGAAAGAGGCGTGGAAAGGCGCCGAGTCTCCAAGTGGGGAGATTGTTAGTAAGGGGGCCTGAATGGAGAACACGAGCACCAGGAGAGGAAAACTGAGGTGAGTTTCAGAAAGCTTTCCCGATCCCACGGTGTAGCATCCGCTGGGTTTCCAATGAGTGCTTTCGCTGTCGGAAGATTGCGTTGAACCTGGAGAGTTGGGAGCCATGGAATGGGGAGCACGCAGGATTCCTTTCAAGGGTCTGCATTTGCTTTCCCAACCTCACCAATCGTCTCAGCCCCAAGAGTGTCCAGCCTTATGTCTTCTGCCGCTGGGGCTGTAGATGTGGTCAATCCTGGTTGCATGCCAGTCCCTGAACGCATTTTGGAAGAATTTCTCTCTGTTTTGCCCTGCTTGTTTCTTCTTTGTGTTGGAAATGTATCCTCAGAATGGGTCTGAGCTGATTTTCCCTGCTGGTTTTAGGCCGCTTTACACACACTTGATGCACTTACACAGAGATATCAAGACTTAGCTTTTAAGATGCTTACTAGTCGGATAGATACTTGTGCGATGAACAGGGTCTGGTGAGTCCAGTTGATTGAGCAAGGAGTAGGTCGTGTCCATTCCATATTCGGTTTTCGGAAGGGTATCTGTGCTCATTTCAAACTCGAGTTTTATGCGTCACCGCACCTCACCTTTCCCCTGAAGCAGGCATAAGTGTGTTTTCTAAAAGCGTGACTCTGTTCTGTTTGGGGATTCCGTTCATGGGGAGCGATTTTTACATTCCCTCGATAAGTGATATCATAAGTTTCTTTTTTTGTGGGACTTATTTCACTGAGGATGATCGTACCTAAATCCACTCAGGATGCTGCTACCAGCCTCATGACGTGGATTTCATGGCTGAGTGACACTCCATTGGACCTACGTAGCACCACTTGTCCACTTGTCCACTTGTCTTTGTCCACTTGTCCACTCGTCTTTGTCCACTTGGCTCTTTCCTGGGATATGAAACGTGTACCGGAGTGGAGGTTCTTGTCAAGACAGCAGCCCTCAACTTTGGGGTCCCTGTGTCTGGTTGATTTTTTCATTTTCCCAAGGTCAACGCCCATGTGTGGAAGTGCCCTATGCTCTGTGGTTCTGTGTTTTACATGGTTTGGGAAAGAGGATACACTTGTGAAGATTGGCTGTTGGCCATTGACATCCCGCCCATCAGCTTAACAAGGCTCCCTTGACTCCGTGGGCTGTCCTGCCTTTCTGGTTTTTAGACTTTTTTCGCCTGGCCCTTTTGCCCCGGGGGGGGGGGGCGAGAGATTTCTTGGTAGTGCTGATTTGCTCTCCCAGGTTGCTTGGTTGGCCAAAAAGGGCGTATGCGTTTTTTCCGGAATATATTCAGGAAAAAACGCATACGCCCTTTTTGGCCAACCGCATCATTGTCCACGTTCTGGCGCTTTTCATGTGCTATCGGGGCCATTCCGATGTACCCGTTGACATCCGTTTCCTGCAGTTCTGCCTTGCGTTCAGCGCCTCTTCGTAGCCTGACCTCAATATATTTTGGGGCGATAGTTATCGTTTAGAACTCTGCAGGTTTGGGAAGTGCAGGGCCCCTGAGCTCCATTTCCCAAGTCGCTTTTTTGTGAGTGGGACGCAACACGGCTGGATGGCTTCACGCCCTATTGTCGATCCGCGGTGGCAGGCTGAACCGCTGGTGAATTCTTCTTCGTGATGGGAAATGAGAGTGACATGTGCCCGACCAAACACCTCCAGCGAGTCTCTCATTGGTTCCCCCTCTTGCAGTTCATCCTGCGGACAAATTGCAGACGGTACGAAAGAGGCATGGAAAGGCGCCGAGTCTCCAAGTGGGGAGATTGTTAGTAAGGGGGCCTGAATGGAGAACACGAGCACCAGGAGAGGAAAACTGAGGTGAGTTTCAGAAAGCTTTCCCGATCCCACGGTGTAGCATCCGCTGGGTTTCCAATGAGTGCTTTCGCTGTCGGAAGATTGCGTTGAACCTGGAGAGTTGGGAGCCATGGAATGGGGAGCACGCAGGATTCCTTTCAAGGGTCTGCATTTGCTTTCCCAACCTCACCAATCGTCTCAGCCCCAAGAGTGTCCAGCCTTATGTCTTCTGCCGCTGGGGCTGTAGATGTGGTCAATCCTGGTTGCATGCCAGTCCCTGAACGCATTTTGGAAGAATTTCTCTCTGTTTTGCCCTGCTTGTTTCTTCTTTGTGTTGGAAATGTATCCTCAGAATGGGTCTGAGCTGATTTTCCCTGCTGGTTTTAGGCCGCTTTACACACACTTGATGCACTTACACAGAGATATCAAGACTTAGCTTTTAAGATGCTTACTAGTCGGATAGATACTTGTGCGATGAACAGGGTCTGGTGAGTCCAGTTGATTGAGCAAGGAGTAGGTCGTGTCCATTCCATATTCGGTTTTCGGAAGGGTATCTGTGCTCATTTCAAACTCGAGTTTTATGCGTCACCGCACCTCACCTTTCCCCTGAAGCAGGCATAAGTGTGTTTTCTAAAAGCGTGACTCTGTTCTGTTTGGGGATTCCGTTCATGGGGAGCGATTTTTACATTCCCTCGATAAGTGATATCATAAGTTTCTTTTTTTGTGGGACTTATTTCACTGAGGATGATCGTACCTAAATCCACTCAGGATGCTGCTACCAGCCTCATGACGTGGATTTCATGGCTGAGTGACACTCCATTGGACCTACGTAGCACCACTTGTCCACTTGTCTTTGTCCACTTGTCCACTCGTCTTTGTCCACTTGGCTCTTTCCTGGGATATGAAACGTGTACCGGAGTGGAGGTTCTTGTCAAGACAGCAGCCCTCAACTTTGGGGTCCCTGTGTCTGGTTGATTTTTTCATTTTCCCAAGGTCAACGCCCATGTGTGGAAGTGCCCTATGCTCTGTGGTTCTGTGTTTTACATGGTTTGGGAAAGAGGATACACTTGTGAAGATTGGCTGTTGGCCATTGACATCCCGCCCATCAGCTTAACAAGGCTCCCTTGACTCCGTGGGCTGTCCTGCCTTTCTGGTTTTTAGACTTTTTTCGCCTGGCCCTTTTGCCCCCGGGGGGGGGGCGAGAGATTTCTTTGTAGTGCTGATTTGCTCTCCCAGGTTGCTTGGTTGGCCAAAAAGGGCGTATGCGTTTTTTCCTGAATATATTCAGGAAAAAACGCATACGCCCTTTTTGGCCAACCGCATCATTGTCCACGTTCTGGCGCTTTTCATGTGCTATCGGGGCCATTCCGATGTACCCGTTGACATCCGTTTCCTGCAGTTCTGCCTTGCGTTCAGCGCCTCTTCGTAGCCTGACCTCAATATATTTTGGGGCGATAGTTATCGTTTAGAACTCTGCAGGTTTGGGAAGTGCAGGGCCCCTGAGCTCCATTTCCCAAGTCGCTTTTTTGTGAGTGGGACGCAACACGGCTGGATGGCTTCACGCCCTATTGTCGATCCGCGGTGGCAGGCTGAACCGCTGGTGAATTCTTCTTCGTGATGGGAAATGAGAGTGACATGTGCCCGACCAAACACCTCCAGCGAGTCTCTCATTGGTTCCCCCTCTTGCAGTTCATCCTGCGGACAAATTGCAGACGGTACGAAAGAGGCATGGAAAGGCGCCGAGTCTCCAAGTGGGGAGATTGTTAGTAAGGGGGCCTGAATGGAGAACACGAGCACCAGGAGAGGAAAACTGAGGTGAGTTTCAGAAAGCTTTCCCGATCCCACGGTGTAGCATCCGCTGGGTTTCCAATGAGTGCTTTCGCTGTCGGAAGATTGCGTTGAACCTGGAGAGTTGGGAGCCATGGAATGGGGAGCACGCAGGATTCCTTTCAAGGGTCTGCATTTGCTTTCCCAACCTCACCAATCGTCTCAGCCCCAAGAGTGTCCAGCCTTATGTCTTCTGCCGCTGGGGCTGTAGATGTGGTCAATCCTGGTTGCATGCCAGTCCCTGAACGCATTTTGGAAGAATTTCTCTCTGTTTTGCCCTGCTTGTTTCTTCTTTGTGTTGGAAATGTATCCTCAGAATGGGTCTGAGCTGATTTTCCCTGCTGGTTTTAGGCCGCTTTACACACACTTGATGCACTTACACAGAGATATCAAGACTTAGCTTTTAAGATGCTTACTAGTCGGATAGATACTTGTGCGATGAACAGGGTCTGGTGAGTCCAGTTGATTGAGCAAGGAGTAGGTCGTGTCCATTCCATATTCGGTTTTCGGAAGGGTATCTGTGCTCATTTCAAACTCGAGTTTTATGCGTCACCGCACCTCACCTTTCCCCTGAAGCAGGCATAAGTGTGTTTTCTAAAAGCGTGACTCTGTTCTGTTTGGGGATTCCGTTCATGGGGAGCGATTTTTACATTCCCTCGATAAGTGATATCATAAGTTTCTTTTTTTGTGGGACTTATTTCACTGAGGATGATCGTACCTAAATCCACTCAGGATGCTGCTACCAGCCTCATGACGTGGATTTCATGGCTGAGTGACACTCCATTGGACCTACGTAGCACCACTTGTCCACTTGTCCACTTGTCTTTGTCCACTTGTCCACTCGTCTTTGTCCACTTGGCTCTTTCCTGGGATATGAAACGTGTACCGGAGTGGAGGTTCTTGTCAAGACAGCAGCCCTCAACTTTGGGGTCCCTGTGTCTGGTTGATTTTTTCATTTTCCCAAGGTCAACGCCCATGTGTGGAAGTGCCCTATGCTCTGTGGTTCTGTGTTTTACATGGTTTGGGAAAGAGGATACACTTGTGAAGATTGGCTGTTGGCCATTGACATCCCGCCCATCAGCTTAACAAGGCTCCCTTGACTCCGTGGGCTGTCCTGCCTTTCTGGTTTTTAGACTTTTTTCGCCTGGCCCTTTTGCCCCGGGGGGGGGGGGCGAGAGATTTCTTGGTAGTGCTGATTTGCTCTCCCAGGTTGCTTGGTTGGCCAAAAAGGGCGTATGCGTTTTTTCCTGAATATATTCAGGAAAAAACGCATACGCCCTTTTTGGCCAACCGCATCATTGTCCACGTTCTGGCGCTTTTCATGTGCTATCGGGGCCATTCCGATGTACCCGTTGACATCCGTTTCCTGCAGTTCTGCCTTGCGTTCAGCGCCTCTTCGTAGCCTGACCTCAATATATTTTGGGGCGATAGTTATCGTTTAGAACTCTGCAGGTTTGGGAAGTGCAGGGCCCCTGAGCTCCATTTCCCAAGTCGCTTTTTTGTGAGTGGGACGCAACACGGCTGGATGGCTTCACGCCCTATTGTCGATCCGCGGTGGCAGGCTGAACCGCTGGTGAATTCTTCTTCGTGATGGGAAATGAGAGTGACATGTGCCCGACCAAACACCTCCAGCGAGTCTCTCATTGGTTCCCCCTCTTGCAGTTCATCCTGCGGACAAATTGCAGACGGTACGAAAGAGGCATGGAAAGGCGCCGAGTCTCCAAGTGGGGAGATTGTTAGTAAGGGGGCCTGAATGGAGAACACGAGTACCAGGAGATGAAAACTGAGGTGAGTTTCAGAAAGCTTTCCCGATCCCACGGTGTAGCATCCGCTGGGTTTCCAATGAGTGCTTTCGCTGTCGGAAGATTGCGTTGAACCTGGAGAGTTGGGAGCCATGGAATGGGGAGCACGCAGGATTCCTTTCAAGGGTCTGCATTTGCTTTCCCAACCTCACCAATCGTCTCAGCCCCAAGAGTGTCCAGCCTTATGTCTTCTGCCGCTGGGGCTGTAGATGTGGTCAATCCTGGTTGCATGCCAGTCCCTGAACGCATTTTGGAAGAATTTCTCTCTGTTTTGCCCTGCTTGTTTCTTCTTTGTGTTGGAAATGTATCCTCAGAATGGGTCTGAGCTGATTTTCCCTGCTGGTTTTAGGCCGCTTTACACACACTTGATGCACTTACACAGAGATATCAAGACTTAGCTTTTAAGATGCTTACTAGTCGGATAGATACTTGTGCGATGAACAGGGTCTGGTGAGTCCAGTTGATTGAGCAAGGAGTAGGTCGTGTCCATTCCATATTCGGTTTTCGGAAGGGTATCTGTGCTCATTTCAAACTCGAGTTTTATGCGTCACCACACCTCACCTTTCCCCTGAAGCAGGCATAAGTGTGTTTTCTAAAAGCGTGACTCTGTTCTGTTTGGGGATTCCGTTCATGGGGAGCGATTTTTACATTCCCTCGATAAGTGATATCATAAGTTTCTTTTTTTGTGGGACTTATTTCACTGAGGATGATCGTACCTAAATCCACTCAGGATGCTGCTACCAGCCTCATGACGTGGATTTCATGGCTGAGTGACACTCCATTGGACCTACGTAGCACCACTTGTCCACTTGTCCACTTGTCTTTGTCCACTTGTCCACTCGTCTTTGTCCACTTGGCTCTTTCCTGGGATATGAAACGTGTACCGGAGTGGAGGTTCTTGTCAAGACAGCAGCCCTCAACTTTGGGGTCCCTGTGTCTGGTTGATTTTTTCATTTTCCCAAGGTCAACGCCCATGTGTGGAAGTGCCCTATGCTCTGTGGTTCTGTGTTTTACATGGTTTGGGAAAGAGGATACACTTGTGAAGATTGGCTGTTGGCCATTGACATCCCGCCCATCAGCTTAACAAGGCTCCCTTGACTCCGTGGGCTGTCCTGCCTTTCTGGTTTTTAGACTTTTTTCGCCTGGCCCTTTTGCCCCGGGGGTGGGGGGGGCGAGAGATTTCTTTGTAGTGCTGATTTGCTCTCCCAGGTTGCTTGGTTGGCCAAAAAGGGCGTATGCGTTTTTTCCTGAATATATTCAGGAAAAAACGCATACGCCCTTTTTGGCCAACCGCATCATTGTCCACGTTCTGGCGCTTTTCATGTGCTATCGGGGCCATTCCGATGTACCCGTTGACATCCGTTTCCTGCAGTTCTGCCTTGCGTTCAGCGCCTCTTCGTAGCCTGACCTCAATATATTTTGGGGCGATAGTTATCGTTTAGAACTCTGCAGGTTTGGGAAGTGCAGGGCCCCTGAGCTCCATTTCCCAAGTCGCTTTTTTGTGAGTGGGACGCAACACGGCTGGATGGCTTCACGCCCTATTGTCGATCCGCGGTGGCAGGCTGAACCGCTGGTGAATTCTTCTTCGTGATGGGAAATGAGAGTGACATGTGCCCGACCAAACACCTCCAGCGAGTCTCTCATTGGTTCCCCCTCTTGCAGTTCATCCTGCGGACAAATTGCAGACGGTACGAAAGAGGCATGGAAAGGCGCCGAGTCTCCAAGTGGGGAGATTGTTAGTAAGGGGGCCTGAATGGAGAACACGAGCACCAGGAGAGGAAAACTGAGGTGAGTTTCAGAAAGCTTTCCCGATCCCACGGTGTAGCATCCGCTGGGTTTCCAATGAGTGCTTTCGCTGTCGGAAGATTGCGTTGAACCTGGAGAGTTGGGAGCCATGGAATGGGGAGCACGCAGGATTCCTTTCAAGGGTCTGCATTTGCTTTCCCAACCTCACCAATCGTCTCAGCCCCAAGAGTGTCCAGCCTTATGTCTTCTGCCGCTGGGGCTGTAGATGTGGTCAATCCTGGTTGCATGCCAGTCCCTGAACGCATTTTGGAAGAATTTCTCTCTGTTTTGCCCTGCTTGTTTCTTCTTTGTGTTGGAAATGTATCCTCAGAATGGGTCTGAGCTGATTTTCCCTGCTGGTTTTAGGCCGCTTTACACACACTTGATGCACTTACACAGAGATATCAAGACTTAGCTTTTAAGATGCTTACTAGTCGGATAGATACTTGTGCGATGAACAGGGTCTGGTGAGTCCAGTTGATTGAGCAAGGAGTAGGTCGTGTCCATTCCATATTCGGTTTTCGGAAGGGTATCTGTGCTCATTTCAAACTCGAGTTTTATGCGTCACCGTGTTAGACCTGAACGGTCTCTGAGGGGTCCCAGCTCGCCCAAGAACCGCCAAGAGTCGAGAGTCGCTGCAACACGCAAGAGGTTTATTAGGAGCCGGTGCCCCGGGGTTCCTTGGTCCTCACGCAGGAGGCCGAAGAGGAACCCCCCCAAGCGGAATTACATACATTTTATAGTTTTCATTATGCAAAGTGTGGATATATCAAGGGTTTTTTCCTCATTGGTTTGTTTGTTCCTGGACCGGAGTGGGGACTTGGCTCTAGTTCCTTGATTGGTTAGCTGTTGGATGCCTGCTTTACATTTACCGGAGTGGGGGTCTTGGCTCTAGTTCCTTGATTGGTTAGCTGTTGGATGCCTACTTTACATTTACCGGAGTGGGGGTTGAGTCACATGAGTTATGGTTGGCTAGGGCGACCTTTAAACTCTGGCTTAATCATTCTTATCACCCGCCATACTGGTTTGCTGAGGTTTCATCCCCCGCCATACTTGTTTGCTCGGAGCGGTTTCTGCCCAGGGCGGGGACATTCCATTATCTTATTGCCAGCGAAAAAGCTTAAAGCTCAAAAGTATCGATAGGGAAGTAGGGGTGTAAGTATAGTTGAGGCCCTACATTCCCCCCTTTTCTTTTTGCAACTAATTTCAATCATGAAATTTCAGTCTCTTTCTGCAAGCTTTGATATTGTTGTCTTAGCATTAACACTTGTACTGCACTGACACGTTGTCTGATAAAGGCTATCAAGCGATTTAAAATGCATGGTCCAAAAGTTAAGAGCAGCAACAAAATAATGAGGGGTCCTAACAAGGTGGAAATTAAAGTAGTAAGCCAGGGTGATTTGTCAAACCATGATTGGAACCATCCTTTTTGATTTTTCCTTTCTTGTTGCCTTTTGTCCAGGCGCTCTCTAAGCCTGTCCATAGTTTCGGTGATAGCCCCAGAATGATCAATATAAAAACAACATTTTTTTTTTAATGCGGCACAGAGTCTTTCTTCTTTAAGAAATAGTAGATCTAATCCCCTCTGGTTTTGCATCACTACCTCAGAGAGTGAAGTAAGTGACTCCTTTAACTGAGTTATAGAGCTTTCTAATGCCCGGAGTTTAACATCCACAGCCTGTCTCAGGCTATCATAATAGTGAGGTTGCTGGATAAGGGCTGTTGCGTCTGTCCCTATTCCAGCCGCCATTCCCAACCCTAAAAGCACAGCCAGGGTAAGAGTCACAGGTTCCGGCCCAAATTTGAGGAAAATTTTATCCGAGTTATCATGTGGGGTGTTAGCTAGGTCATAATGATCAGACATGCCCCATGCTGACATCCCAATTGCCAACTTACATACATCAGGAAACAGATCAGGCCACCAAGTCCAAGGGGGTGCGGTGTGACTAACCGACCAGATCACATCTCCAGTCTGGGAGATGACTTGCCAGGTCAGCCGCTGGGGCATGTGAGGGCTAAAGTCACTCACGATTAGCTGAGGCAGCAGAGTCAGGATTATGAGCCGGATGATCGCAGGAGCTTGAGCTTGAGCGGGTTGCTGGTTTTCTGGACTTTCCATTCTGGTGTTGCTGAAGTTGGGAATGGGGTCAAGCCTCCGTGGATGTTGGGGCCGCCTTAACGTGCGAGGCGTGGATCCAGGCAGCTATGCCGTCTACCTTGACTGCAGTTGGAGTGGTGAGCAGTACGATGTAGGGGCCCTTCCAGCGGGGTTCCAGCGTCTGGGTCCGATGCCGGCGGACGTACACAGAGTCTCCGACCTGGAAGGGATGGGCTTCTGCAGGGGTCCCCGGCCGGTATGCCTCTGCCAACTGAGACCACACTTCCTTCTGAACCAGCTGGAGCCCCAACAGCCTGGCATATAGATCAGTATTATTTTGACAGTCTGGGCTAATACCTTTCCCCAATATGAGCAGAGGAGGAGGAGCCCCGTACAGAATTTCGAAAGGAGTAAGGTGATAGCGAGAGGGAGTTTCTGGCCCGAAACAGGGCCAGGGGAAGGAGCACCGTCCAATCAGTACCGCCAGTCTCTATGGACAATTTAGTCAAGGTCTCTTTTAGAGTCCTATTCTTCCTTTCTACCTGTCCTGAACTTTGGGGTCTATAGGCACAATGTAATTTCCAATCAGTCCCCAGGTATTTGGCCACACCCTGACTTACCTGGGCAACGAAGGCGGGACCATTATCGGATCCTATTACCTTTGGTGCCCCGAACCGCGGGAAAATTTCTTCTAAGATCTTCTTGGTCACCATAGTAGCTGTCTCCTTTTTCGTTGGGAAAGCTTTTATCCATCCTGAAAAAGTGTCTATGAAAACTAAGAGATATCTGTTACCGTATCTTCCTGGACGGATTTCAGTGAAGTCGACTTCCCAGTAAGCTCCAGGTCGGTCTCCTCGGAGCCTCTTACCGCTGGCCACATTTCCTTTGTTTGTGTTCACCTGCTGGCATGGAATACATTCCCGAGCAATGTGCTCGGCTAATTTAGTTAGTCCCGGGACATCATATCCTGTTTTCTGCATCAGAGATACCATTTTCTTAGTTCCCAAATGAGTCCATCTATGAATTTGCTGTAGCATAGATTTGGCTTGCTGGGGGGACAAAGTTTCTTTAGTTATGGCTGGGGGTGTTACCTCTTTACCCTTTGGTGTTTCTGAGCCTGTTAATTCTAGGATGATTTCCCCCAGAGCTACTTCTTGTGCCACTCGATCAGCCATATTATTGCCAGTTATTATTGGTGAATTCCCTCTTTGGTGTCCGGGACAATGGATGATGCTAACTTTTGTAGGGAGCATCAGGGCTGCCAGCAGGGCTACAATTTCTTCCTTATTTTTGATTTTTTTTCTTGCCGAGGTCAATAAGCCCCTCTGCTGGTAAATGGCACCGTGGACATGTGCAGTGGCAAAAGCATACCTGCTGTCCGTATAAATGTTAACCTTTTTATTTTCTGCTAACTCTAAGGCCTTTGTTATGGCTATCAGTTCAGCCCGTTGAGCGGATGTTCCTTGTGGCAATGCAGCCGCCCATATGACTTCTTTTCCGTCTACCACCGCAGCTCCCGCCCGCCGCTTACCTTTATCCAGAAAACTGCTTCCATCCGTGAACCAAGTGAAGGCGGCGTCAGAGAGGGGCTGGTCCATCAGGTCGGGCCTTGTTCCATGGGCTGCCGCTAGTACCTCCTGACAATCATGGATAATTGTGGTGCCTTCTAGGTCAGGGTCAGGCAGCAAAGTAGCTGGGTTCAGCCCCGTGGCTGAAGTAAATTTAATGCGGTCCGAATTCAGGAGCAGAGTCTGATAATGTGTCATTCTGGCGTTGGTGAGCCATCTATCAGGCGGTTGGCGAATTACACTTTCTAGTGTATGAGGTGCAGTTATTGTCAGATTTTGTCCCAAAGTCAGTTTATCTGCATCTTTTACCAGTGTGGCCACGGCAGCAATTATTTTCAGACAGGCAGGCCAGCCAGCTGCCACAGGGTCTAATTTCTTTGATAGGTATGCAACAGGGCGATTCCAAGGGCCCAGCTTTTGAGTCAGTACTCCCTTTGCAATACCTTTGTTTTCTGCCACATATAGATGAAAAGGTTTAGTTACATCGGGTAGCCCTAGGGCCGGGGCTGATAGCAAGGCTCTCTTAATTTGGTCAAAAGCCCGTTGTTCCTTGTCACCCCATGTGAATGGGGTGCCGCTCTTGGTTAGGGGGTACAGAGGGGCTGTCAGTTCAGCAAACCCCGGAATCCATAGCCTGCAGAATCCAGCCGTCCCCAAGAATTCTCTGACCTGTTTGAGACTCTTAGGGGCAGGTATTCGGGCCACAGTGTCTTTTCTGCTTTCTGAGAGCCATCTGTCCTTCTTTTAGTAAATACCCCAGGTAACTGACCTGTCGCTGACAGATTTGGGCTTTCTTCGCTGATGCCCGGTATCCCAATGTTTCAAGTTCCGTCAGCAGTCTTTCAGTCCCCTTGATGCAGTCCTCTCGGGTTTCCGCAGCTAAAAGAATATCATCAACATATTGAAGCAGAGTTACCTGGGGGTTAGATTCTCTGTACGATGCCAGGTCCTGATGCAGCGCTTCATCGAAGATGGTAGGAGAATTTTTAAATCCTTGAGGCAGGCGTGTCCAAGTCAGCTGGCCTGCCATTCCCGAGGCAGGGTCCTTCCACTCGAAAGCAAAGTAGGGCTGGCTGAGGGAGGAAAGTCTCAAACAAAAGAAAGCATCCTTAAGATCCAAGACAGTGTACCAAGTATGTTGAGGTGGGAGAGTACTCAAGAGGTTATAAGGATTTGGCACAGTGGGGTGCAAGTCTGTTACCTGCTTGTTTACCTCTCGTAGATCCTGTACTGGCCTGTAGTCATTAGTCCCTGGCTTCTTAACAGGCAGGAGAGGCGTGTTCCATGCTGATTGGCATCTCACCAGGATTCCTAATTCCAGCAGTCTCTGTATATGCGGACGGATGCCGTCCCGAGCCTCTTTGCTCATAGGGTATTGGCGGATTGTTACTGGTGTGGCGGTAGCCTTAAGTTCCACTACCACCGGGGGGCGGTATTTTGCCATCCCCATCCCAGCAGTCTCAGCCCAGGCCTGAGGGAACCTGGTCATCCAGTCCTGCATATCAGTTTGAGGAGGTGAGGGTTTCTCATAGATCCTGTGTTCATCTTCTAATTTCATAGTTAAAATCTGGAGGAGCCTTCCCTGGCTATCCGTTATGGTGGGTCCCTCGGGCTGGAAGTGAATCTGTGCCCCGACTTTGGAGAGTAGGTCTCTCCCCAACAGCGGATAGGGGCATTCTGGAATGACCAGAAATGAGTGGGTCACTTGCCCCATTCCAAGATCTACAGTCCGGCGGGTGGTCCAAGAATATTGTTTATTTCCTGTAGCCCCTTGGACCCATGACCGCTTGTCTGAGAGAGGCCCTCTTGGTTGCAGGAGGACTGAGTGCTGAGCTCCAGTATCCACCAAAAACTGAACTGGTTCCCCCTCAACTTTCAGGGTTACCCTGGGCTCGGGGAGAGGGTCCAAGCCCTGACTTCCCTAATTTTCCTCTTCCAGGGGTAAAATTTTGTCTCTGGTTGGTTTTCCCCCATTCTTTTTTTAGGGCATTCTCTTACCCAGTGACCTTTTTTTACAGTAAGCACATTGATCCTTGTCTAATGGTCGCCTTCCTGTCCGCCCTTCCTATCTATTCCTGTCTCTAATATTTCCTCCTCTGACTACAGTGGCCAGTATCTTACTCAAATTCCTCTCTTGCCGCTTGTCCCGCCTTAATTCATGGGCTTCCTGTTCTTTCTGTCTCCTTTCCTCTCTCTCGTCCTGTTCCTTCTGTCTCCTTTCTTTCTTTTTTTCCTCGGTTTCTCTCTTATTGTATACTTTATCTGCCTCCTTAACTAGATCCTGGAGAGAGAAACCCTGGAGACCATCTAGTCTCTGTAACTTCTTTCTGATATCAGGGGCCGCCTGGTCAATAAAAGCCATAGCTATGGTGGCCTTGTGTTCCTCAGAAGTGGGGTCATAGGGAGTAAACCGCCGGAAGGCTTCCATTAGCCGCTCTAGGAACACAGTTGGTAATTCCTGGGGCCCCTGAGTTACCTCTCTTACCTTTGCCAAATTCGTGGGCCGTCTGGCCGCTCCATGGAGACCCGCCACTAGAGCCTGGCGATACATTTTCAGGTGCTCCTTACCTTCAGGAGTGTTAAAATCCCAGTTCGGTCTGACAAGAGGGAAGCCAGCGTCAATCTCATTAGGCAGCTGGGTGGGCTGCCCGTTTGTGCCTAAAACATTTTTCCTAGCTTTTAAGAGGACTCTTTGTCTTTCCTCAGTGGTGAGGAGAGTCTGCAGAAGCTGCTGGCAATCATCCCAGGTAGGCTGATGGGAGAAAACAAGAGACTCTATTAAAGCAGTGAGAGCCTGTGGATTTTCAGAGAAAGTAGGGTTATGCATCTCCCAGTTATAAAGATCTGCAGAGGAAAAGGGCCAGTATTGGAGGGGCCTCGATCAGAAGGACTTGGGCCCCCCCACGAGCGGCGCCGGGGGAGGTGGAGCATGAGCGCACGTGTTAGAGCGCGGCGACGGGTCTGGTTCCCTCGGCCCCGGGATTCGGCGAGCCCTGTTGCCGGGGGGCTGTAACACTCGGGGAGGGGTGGGCCCGCCGCCGCCGACGCCGATGCCGCCGACGCCGACGCCGCCGACGCCGGCGCCGCCGCCGCTGGCCAGCCGCCGAGACGATGACGACCGCGACGACCGCGACGACGCCCCCCCCGAGCCACCTTACCCACCGGCCTTCCCAGCCGTCCCGGAGCCGGTCGCGGCGCACCGCCGCGGTGGAAATGCGCCCGGCGGCTGCCGGTCGCCGGCCGGGGGGCGGTCCCCCGCCGGCCCCACCCCCGGCCCCACCCCCGGCCCCGCCCGCCTACCCCCGCGACCCCCCCGTCCCCATCCGCCCGCGGAGACGCGGGGGGAGAGGCGAGGGGGGAGGGGTTGGGAGGAACGGGGAGCGGGAAAGATCCGCCGGGCCGCCGGCACGGCCGGACCCGCCGCCGGGTTGAATCCTCCGGGCGGACTGCGCGGACCCCACCCGTTTACCTCTTGAATTCTCTTCAAAGTTCTTTTCAACTTTCCCTTACGGTACTTGTTGACTATCGGTCTCGTGCCGGTATTTAGCCTTAGATGGAGTTTACCACCCGCTTTGGGCTGCATTCCCAAGCAACCCGACTCCGGGAAGACCCGGGCCCGGCGCGCCGGGGGCCGCTACCGGCCTCATACCGTCCACGGGCTGGGCCCTAGACTTAACTTCGGTCCAGTGACTTAGAGTGAGAGAGAGAGACGTCGTCATAGTTTGTCCCATTATCGTCCGTCAGGAGAAAGATAGAGCACAGGAGAACAATAAAATTTCAGAAGACACACATTAATATTGCCGCCGCGAGCTCGTTTTAAAACCGCAACCAACTCAGATTCAGATGGCAGTTTGTATATCCTGCCAGGACCGATGAAGGGGAGACAAAATTTGTCTCTCCTTCCAGATGGACCACCAGGGCGTCCCCCAGGGTCCGTGGACACCAGCTATTGGCACGTCTGCCTAGCCAGGAGTCCAATACAGATTTCACAGAGAACCGGTTCGCGCGGCTTCTTTCTGATGGCGGCTTACAGAGGACAGAAGACGAACAGACAGACAATTAGGCCTACCTGATACCTCCAACTCCCGAGGTTCCGGCGACCCGGGGCGAGTGGGGATCCCGGACGAGCCCCCAATCTGTTAGACCTGAACGGTCTCTGAGGGGTCCCAGCTCGCCCAAGAACCGCCAAGAGTCGAGAGTCGCTGCAACACGCAAGAGGTTTATTAGGAGCCGGTGCACCGGGGTTCCTTGGTCCTCACGCAGGAGGCCGAAGAGGAACCCCCCCAAGCGGAATTACATACATTTTATAGTTTTCATTATGCAAAGTGTGGATATATCAAGGGTTTTTTCCTCATTGGTTTGTTTGTTCCTGGACCGGAGTGGGGACTTGGCTCTAGTTCCTTGATTGGTTAGCTGTTGGATGCCTGCTTTACATTTACCGGAGTGGGGGTCTTGGCTCTAGTTCCTTGATTGGTTAGCTGTTGGATGCCTACTTTACATTTACCGAGTGGGGGTTGAGTCACATGAGTTATGGTTGGCTAGGGCGACCTTTAAACTCTGGCTTAATCATTCTTATCACCCGCCATACTGGTTTGCTGAGGTTTCATCCCCCGCCATACTTGTTTGCTCGGAGCGGTTTCTGCCCACGGGGACATTCCATTATCTTATTGCCAGCGAAAAAGCTTAAAGCTCAAAAGTATCGATAGGGAAGTAGGGGTGTAAGTATAGTTGAGGCCCTACAACCGCACCTCACCTTTCCCCTGAAGCAGGCATAAGTGTGTTTTCTAAAAGCGTGACTCTGTTCTGTTTGGGGATTCCGTTCATGGGGAGCGATTTTTACATTCCCTCGATAAGTGATATCATAAGTTTCTTTTTTTGTGGGACTTATTTCACTGAGGATGATCGTACCTAAATCCACTCAGGATGCTGCTACCAGCCTCATGACGTGGATTTCATGGCTGAGTGACACTCCATTGGACCTACGTAGCACCACTTGTCCACTTGTCCACTTGTCTTTGTCCACTTGTCCACTCGTCTTTGTCCACTTGGCTCTTTCCTGGGATATGAAACGTGTACCGGAGTGGAGGTTCTTGTCAAGACAGCAGCCCTCAACTTTGGGGTCCCTGTGTCTGGTTGATTTTTTCATTTTCCCAAGGTCAACGCCCATGTGTGGAAGTGCCCTATGCTCTGTGGTTCTGTGTTTTACATGGTTTGGGAAAGAGGATACACTTGTGAAGATTGGCTGTTGGCCATTGACATCCCGCCCATCAGCTTAACAAGGCTCCCTTGACTCCGTGGGCTGTCCTGCCTTTCTGGTTTTTAGACTTTTTTCGCCTGGCTCTTTTGCCCCGGGGGGGGGGGGGGCGAGAGATTTCTTTGTAGTGCTGATTTGCTCTCCCAGGTTGCTTGGTTGGCCAAAAAGGGCGTATGCGTTTTTTCCTGAATATATTCAGGAAAAAACGCATACGCCCTTTTTGGCCAACCGCATCATTGTCCACGTTCTGGCGCTTTTCATGTGCTATCGGGGCCATTCCGATGTACCCGTTGACATCCGTTTCCTGCAGTTCTGCCTTGCGTTCAGCGCCTCTTCGTAGCCTGACCTCAATATATTTTGGGGCGATAGTTATCGTTTAGAACTCTGCAGGTTTGGGAAGTGCAGGGCCCCTGAGCTCCATTTCCCAAGTCGCTTTTTTGTGAGTGGGACGCAACACGGCTGGATGGCTTCACGCCCTATTGTCGATCCGCGGTGGCAGGCTGAACCGCTGGTGAATTCTTCTTCGTGATGGGAAATGAGAGTGACATGTGCCCGACCAAACACCTCCAGCGAGTCTCTCATTGGTTCCCCCTCTTGCAGTTCATCCTGCGGACAAATTGCAGACGGTACGAAAGAGGCATGGAAAGGCGCCGAGTCTCCAAGTGGGGAGATTGTTAGTAAGGGGGCCTGAATGGAGAACACGAGCACCAGGAGAGGAAAACTGAGGTGAGTTTCAGAAAGCTTTCCCGATCCCACGGTGTAGCATCCGCTGGGTTTCCAATGAGTGCTTTCGCTGTCGGAAGATTGCGTTGAACCTGGAGAGTTGGGAGCCATGGAATGGGGAGCACGCAGGATTCCTTTCAAGGGTCTGCATTTGCTTTCCCAACCTCACCAATCGTCTCAGCCCCAAGAGTGTCCAGCCTTATGTCTTCTGCCGCTGGGGCTGTAGATGTGGTCAATCCTGGTTGCATGCCAGTCCCTGAACGCATTTTGGAAGAATTTCTCTCTGTTTTGCCCTGCTTGTTTCTTCTTTGTGTTGGAAATGTATCCTCAGAATGGGTCTGAGCTGATTTTCCCTGCTGGTTTTAGGCCGCTTTACACACACTTGATGCACTTACACAGAGATATCAAGACTTAGCTTTTAAGATGCTTACTAGTCGGATAGATACTTGTGCGATGAACAGGGTCTGGTGAGTCCAGTTGATTGAGCAAGGAGTAGGTCGTGTCCATTCCATATTCGGTTTTCGGAAGGGTATCTGTGCTCATTTCAAACTCGAGTTTTATGCGTCACCGCACCTCACCTTTCCCCTGAAGCAGGCATAAGTGTGTTTTCTAAAAGCGTGACTCTGTTCTGTTTGGGGATTCCGTTCATGGGGAGCGATTTTTACATTCCCTCGATAAGTGATATCATAAGTTTCTTTTTTTGTGGGACTTATTTCACTGAGGATGATCGTACCTAAATCCACTCAGGATGCTGCTACCAGCCTCATGACGTGGATTTCATGGCTGAGTGACACTCCATTGGACCTACGTAGCACCACTTGTCCACTTGTCCACTTGTCTTTGTCCACTTGTCCACTCGTCTTTGTCCACTTGGCTCTTTCCTGGGATATGAAACGTGTACCGGAGTGGAGGTTCTTGTCAAGACAGCAGCCCTCAACTTTGGGGTCCCTGTGTCTGGTTGATTTTTTCATTTTCCCAAGGTCAACGCCCATGTGTGGAAGTGCCCTATGCTCTGTGGTTCTGTGTTTTACATGGTTTGGGAAAGAGGATAATACACTTGTGAAGATTGGCTGTTGGCCATTGACATCCCGCCCATCAGCTTAACAAGGCTCCCTTGACTCCGTGGGCTGTCCTGCCTTTCTGGTTTTTAGATTTTTTTCGCCTGGCCCTTTTGCCCCCCGGGGGGGGGGGCGAGAGATTTCTTTGTAGTGCTGATTTGCTCTCTCAGGTTGCTTGGTTGGCCAAAAAGGGCGTATGCGTTTTTTCCTGAATATATTCAGGAAAAAACGCATACGCCCTTTTTGGCCAACCGCATCATTGTCCACGTTCTGGCGCTTTTCATGTGCTATCGGGGCCATTCCGATGTACCCGTTGACATCCGTTTCCTGCAGTTCTGCCTTGCGTTCAGCGCCTCTTCGTAGCCTGACCTCAATATATTTTGGGGCGATAGTTATCGTTTAGAACTCTGCAGGTTTGGGAAGTGCAGGGCCCCTGAGCTCCATTTCCCAAGTCGCTTTTTTGTGAGTGGGACGCAACACGGCTGGATGGCTTCACGCCCTATTGTCGATCCGCGGTGGCAGGCTGAACCGCTGGTGAATTCTTCTTCGTGATGGGAAATGAGAGTGACATGTGCCCGACCAAACACCTCCAGCGAGTCTCTCATTGGTTCCCCCTCTTGCAGTTCATCCTGCGGACAAATTGCAGACGGTACGAAAGAGGCATGGAAAGGCGCCGAGTCTCCAAGTGGGGAGATTGTTAGTAAGGGGGCCTGAATGGAGAACACGAGCACCAGGAGAGGAAAACTGAGGTGAGTTTCAGAAAGCTTTCCCGATCCCACGGTGTAGCATCCGCTGGGTTTCCAATGAGTGCTTTCGCTGTCGGAAGATTGCGTTGAACCTGGAGAGTTGGGAGCCATGGAATGGGGAGCACGCAGGATTCCTTTCAAGGGTCTGCATTTGCTTTCCCAACCTCACCAATCGTCTCAGCCCCAAGAGTGTCCAGCCTTATGTCTTCTGCCGCTGGGGCTGTAGATGTGGTCAATCCTGGTTGCATGCCAGTCCCTGAACGCATTTTGGAAGAATTTCTCTCTGTTTTGCCCTGCTTGTTTCTTCTTTGTGTTGGAAATGTATCCTCAGAATGGGTCTGAGCTGATTTTCCCTGCTGGTTTTAGGCCGCTTTACACACACTTGATGCACTTACACAGAGATATCAAGACTTAGCTTTTAAGATGCTTACTAGTCGGATAGATACTTGTGCGATGAACAGGGTCTGGTGAGTCCAGTTGATTGAGCAAGGAGTAGGTCGTGTCCATTCCATATTCGGTTTTCGGAAGGGTATCTGTGCTCATTTCAAACTCGAGTTTTATGCGTCACCGCACCTCACCTTTCCCCTGAAGCAGGCATAAGTGTGTTTTCTAAAAGCGTGACTCTGTTCTGTTTGGGGATTCCGTTCATGGGGAGCGATTTTTACATTCCCTCGATAAGTGATATCATAAGTTTCTTTTTTTGTGGGACTTATTTCACTGAGGATGATCGTACCTAAATCCACTCAGGATGCTGCTACCAGCCTCATGACGTGGATTTCATGGCTGAGTGACACTCCATTGGACCTACGTAGCACCACTTGTCCACTTGTCCACTTGTCTTTGTCCACTTGTCCACTCGTCTTTGTCCACTTGGCTCTTTCCTGGGATATGAAACGTGTACCGGAGTGGAGGTTCTTGTCAAGACAGCAGCCCTCAACTTTGGGGTCCCTGTGTCTGGTTGATTTTTTCATTTTCCCAAGGTCAACGCCCATGTGTGGAAGTGCCCTATGCTCTGTGGTTCTGTGTTTTACATGGTTTGGGAAAGAGGATAATACACTTGTGAAGATTGGCTGTTGGCCATTGACATCCCGCCCATCAGCTTAACAAGGCTCCCTTGACTCCGTGGGCTGTCCTGCCTTTCTGGTTTTTAGATTTTTTTCGCCTGGCCCTTTTGCCCCCCGGGGGGGGGGGCGAGAGATTTCTTTGTAGTGCTGATTTGCTCTCTCAGGTTGCTTGGTTGGCCAAAAAGGGCGTATGCGTTTTTTCCTGAATATATTCAGGAAAAAACGCATACGCCCTTTTTGGCCAACCGCATCATTGTCCACGTTCTGGCGCTTTTCATGTGCTATCGGGGCCATTCCGATGTACCCGTTGACATCCGTTTCCTGCAGTTCTGCCTTGCGTTCAGCGCCTCTTCGTAGCCTGACCTCAATATATTTTGGGGCGATAGTTATCGTTTAGAACTCTGCAGGTTTGGGAAGTGCAGGGCCCCTGAGCTCCATTTCCCAAGTCGCTTTTTTGTGAGTGGGACGCAACACGGCTGGATGGCTTCACGCCCTATTGTCGATCCGCGGTGGCAGGCTGAACCGCTGGTGAATTCTTCTTCGTGATGGGAAATGAGAGTGACATGTGCCCGACCAAACACCTCCAGCGAGTCTCTCATTGGTTCCCCCTCTTGCAGTTCATCCTGCGGACAAATTGCAGACGGTACGAAAGAGGCATGGAAAGGCGCCGAGTCTCCAAGTGGGGAGATTGTTAGTAAGGGGGCCTGAATGGAGAACACGAGCACCAGGAGAGGAAAACTGAGGTGAGTTTCAGAAAGCTTTCCCGATCCCACGGTGTAGCATCCGCTGGGTTTCCAATGAGTGCTTTCGCTGTCGGAAGATTGCGTTGAACCTGGAGAGTTGGGAGCCATGGAATGGGGAGCACGCAGGATTCCTTTCAAGGGTCTGCATTTGCTTTCCCAACCTCACCAATCGTCTCAGCCCCAAGAGTGTCCAGCCTTATGTCTTCTGCCGCTGGGGCTGTAGATGTGGTCAATCCTGGTTGCATGCCAGTCCCTGAACGCATTTTGGAAGAATTTCTCTCTGTTTTGCCCTGCTTGTTTCTTCTTTGTGTTGGAAATGTATCCTCAGAATGGGTCTGAGCTGATTTTCCCTGCTGGTTTTAGGCCGCTTTACACACACTTGATGCACTTACACAGAGATATCAAGACTTAGCTTTTAAGATGCTTACTAGTCGGATAGATACTTGTGCGATGAACAGGGTCTGGTGAGTCCAGTTGATTGAGCAAGGAGTAGGTCGTGTCCATTCCATATTCGGTTTTCGGAAGGGTATCTGTGCTCATTTCAAACTCGAGTTTTATGCGTCACCGCACCTCACCTTTCCCCTGAAGCAGGCATAAGTGTGTTTTCTAAAAGCGTGACTCTGTTCTGTTTGGGGATTCCGTTCATGGGGAGCGATTTTTACATTCCCTCGATAAGTGATATCATAAGTTTCTTTTTTTGTGGGACTTATTTCACTGAGGATGATCGTACCTAAATCCACTCAGGATGCTGCTACCAGCCTCATGACGTGGATTTCATGGCTGAGTGACACTCCATTGGACCTACGTAGCACCACTTGTCCACTTGTCCACTTGTCTTTGTCCACTTGTCCACTCGTCTTTGTCCACTTGGCTCTTTCCTGGGATATGAAACGTGTACCGGAGTGGAGGTTCTTGTCAAGACAGCAGCCCTCAACTTTGGGGTCCCTGTGTCTGGTTGATTTTTTCATTTTCCCAAGGTCAACGCCCATGTGTGGAAGTGCCCTATGCTCTGTGGTTCTGTGTTTTACATGGTTTGAGAAAGAGGATACACTTGTGAAGATTGGCTGTTGGCCATTGACATCCCGCCCATCAGCTTAACAAGGCTCCCTTGACTCCGTGGGCTGTCCTGCCTTTCTGGTTTTTAGACTTTTTTCGCCTGGCCCTTTTGCCCCGGGGGGGGGGGCGAGAGATTTCTTGGTAGTGCTGATTTGCTCTCCCAGGTTGCTTGGTTGGCCAAAAAGGGCGTATGCGTTTTTTCCTGAATATATTCAGGAAAAAACGCATACGCCCTTTTTGGCCAACCGCATCATTGTCCACGTTCTGGCGCTTTTCATGTGCTATCGGGGCCATTCCGATGTACCCGTTGACATCCGTTTCCTGCAGTTCTGCCTTGCGTTCAGCGCCTCTTCGTAGCCTGACCTCAATATATTTTGGGGCGATAGTTATCGTTTAGAACTCTGCAGGTTTGGGAAGTGCAGGGCCCCTGAGCTCCATTTCCCAAGTCGCTTTTTTGTGAGTGGGACGCAACACGGCTGGATGGCTTCACGCCCTATTGTCGATCCGCGGTGGCAGGCTGAACCGCTGGTGAATTCTTCTTCGTGATGGGAAATGAGAGTGACATGTGCCCGACCAAACACCTCCAGCGAGTCTCTCATTGGTTCCCCCTCTTGCAGTTCATCCTGCGGACAAATTGCAGACGGTACGAAAGAGGCATGGAAAGGTGCCGAGTCTCCAAGTGGGGAGATTGTTAGTAAGGGGGCCTGAATGGAGAACACGAGCACCAGGAGAGGAAAACTGAGGTGAGTTTCAGAAAGCTTTCCCGATCCCACGGTGTAGCATCCGCTGGGTTTCCAATGAGTGCTTTCGCTGTCGGAAGATTGCGTTGAACCTGGAGAGTTGGGAGCCATGGAATGGGGAGCACGCAGGATTCCTTTCAAGGGTCTGCATTTGCTTTCCCAACCTCACCAATCGTCTCAGCCCCAAGAGTGTCCAGCCTTATGTCTTCTGCCGCTGGGGCTGTAGATGTGGTCAATCCTGGTTGCATGCCAGTCCCTGAACGCATTTTGGAAGAATTTCTCTCTGTTTTGCCCTGCTTGTTTCTTCTTTGTGTTGGAAATGTATCCTCAGAATGGGTCTGAGCTGATTTTCCCTGCTGGTTTTAGGCCGCTTTACACACACTTGATGCACTTACACAGAGATATCAAGACTTAGCTTTTAAGATGCTTACTAGTCGGATAGATACTTGTGCGATGAACAGGGTCTGGTGAGTCCAGTTGATTGAGCAAGGAGTAGGTCGTGTCCATTCCATATTCGGTTTTCGGAAGGGTATCTGTGCTCATTTCAAACTCGAGTTTTATGCGTCACCGTGTTAGACCTGAACGGTCTCTGAGGGGTCCCAGCTCGCCCAAGAACCGCCAAGAGTCGAGAGTCGCTGCAACACGCAAGAGGTTTATTAGGAGCCGGTGCACCGGGGTTCCTTGGTCCTCACGCAGGAGGCCGAAGAGGAACCCCCCCAAGCGGAATTACATACATTTTATAGTTTTCATTATGCAAAGTGTGGATATATCAAGGGTTTTTTCCTCATTGGTTTGTTTGTTCCTGGACCGGAGTGGGGACTTGGCTCTAGTTCCTTGATTGGTTAGCTGTTGGATGCCTGCTTTACATTTACCGGAGTGGGGGTCTTGGCTCTAGTTCCTTGATTGGTTAGCTGTTGGATGCCTACTTTACATTTACCGGAGTGGGGGTTGAGTCACATGAGTTATGGTTGGCTAGGGCGACCTTTAAACTCTGGCTTAATCATTCTTATCACCCGCCATACTGGTTTGCTGAGGTTTCATCCCCCGCCATACTTGTTTGCTCGGAGCGGTTTCTGCCCAGGGCGGGGACATTCCATTATCTTATTGCCAGCGAAAAAGCTTAAAGCTCAAAAGTATCGATAGGGAAGTAGGGGTGTAAGTATAGTTGAGGCCCTACATTCCCCCCTTTTCTTTTTGCAACTAATTTCAATCATGAAATTTCAGTCTCTTTCTGCAAGCTTTGATATTGTTGTCTTAGCATTAACACTTGTACTGCACTGACACGTTGTCTGATAAAGGCTATCAAGCGATTTAAAATGCATGGTCCAAAAGTTAAGAGCAGCAACAAAATAATGAGGGGTCCTAACAAGGTGGAAATTAAAGTAGTAAGCCAGGGTGATTTGTCAAACCATGATTGGAACCATCCTTTTTGATTTTTCCTTTCTTGTTGCCTTTTGTCCAGGCGCTCTCTAAGCCTGTCCATAGTTTCGGTGATAGCCCCAGAATGATCAATATAAAAACAACATTTTTTTTTTAATGCGGCACAGAGTCTTTCTTCTTTAAGAAATAGTAGATCTAATCCCCTCCGGTTTTGCATCACTACCTCAGAGAGTGAAGTAAGTGACTCCTTTAACTGAGTTATAGAGCTTTCTAATGCCCGGAGTTTAACATCCACAGCCTGTCTCAGGCTATCATAATAGTGAGGTTGCTGGATAAGGGCTGTTGCGTCTGTCCCTATTCCAGCCGCCATTCCCAACCCTAAAAGCACAGCCAGGGTAAGAGTCACAGGTTCCGGCCCAAATTTGAGGAAAATTTTATCCGAGTTATCATGTGGGGTGTTAGCTAGGTCATAATGATCAGACATGCCCCATGCTGACATCCCAATTGCCAACTTACATACATCAGGAAACAGATCAGGCCACCAAGTCCAAGGGGGTGCGGTGTGACTAACCGACCAGATCACATCTCCAGTCTGGGAGATGACTTGCCAGGTCAGCCGCTGGGGCATGTGAGGGCTAAAGTCACTCACGATTAGCTGAGGCAGCAGAGTCAGGATTATGAGCCGGATGATCGCAGGAGCTTGAGCTTGAGCGGGTTGCTGGTTTTCTGGACTTTCCATTCTGGTGTTGCTGAAGTTGGGAATGGGGTCAAGCCTCCGTGGATGTTGGGGCCGCCTTAACGTGCGAGGCGTGGATCCAGGCAGCTATGCCGTCTACCTTGACTGCAGTTGGAGTGGTGAGCAGTACGATGTAGGGGCCCTTCCAGCGGGGTTCCAGCGTCTGGGTCCGATGCCGGCGGACGTACACAGAGTCTCCGACCTGGAAGGGATGGGCTTCTGCAGGGGTCCCCGGCCGGTATGCCTCTGCCAACTGAGACCACACTTCCTTCTGAACCAGCTGGAGCCCCAACAGCCTGGCATATAGATCAGTATTATTTTGACAGTCTGGGCTAATACCTTTCCCCAATATGAGCAGAGGAGGAGGAGCCCCGTACAGAATTTCGAAAGGAGTAAGGTGATAGCGAGAGGGAGTTTCTGGCCCGAAACAGGGCCAGGGGAAGGAGCACCGTCCAATCAGTACCGCCAGTCTCTATGGACAATTTAGTCAAGGTCTCTTTTAGAGTCCTATTCATCCTTTCTACCTGTCCTGAACTTTGGGGTCTATAGGCACAATGTAATTTCCAATCAGTCCCCAGGTATTTGGCCACACCCTGACTTACCTGGGCAACGAAGGCGGGACCATTATCGGATCCTATTACCTTTGGTGCCCCGAACCGCGGGAAAATTTCTTCTAAGATCTTCTTGGTCACCATAGTAGCTGTCTCCTTTTTCGTTGGGAAAGCTTTTATCCATCCTGAAAAAGTGTCTATGAAAACTAAGAGATATCTGTTACCGTATCTTCCTGGACGGATTTCAGTGAAGTCGACTTCCCAGTAAGCTCCAGGTCGGTCTCCTCGGAGCCTCTTACCGCTGGCCACATTTCCTTTGTTTGTGTTCACCTGCTGGCATGGAATACATTCCCGAGCAATGTGCTCGGCTAATTTAGTTAGTCCCGGGACATCATATCCTGTTTTCTGCATCAGAGATACCATTTTCTTAGTTCCCAAATGAGTCCATCTATGAATTTGCTGTAGCATAGATTTGGCTTGCTGGGGGGACAAAGTTTCTTTAGTTATGGCTGGGGGTGTTACCTCTTTACCCTTTGGTGTTTCTGAGCCTGTTAATTCTAGGATGATTTCCCCCAGAGCTACTTCTTGTGCCACTCGATCAGCCATATTATTGCCAGTTATTATTGGTGAATTCCCTCTTTGGTGTCCGGGACAATGGATGATGCTAACTTTTGTAGGGAGCATCAGGGCTGCCAGCAGGGCTACAATTTCTTCCTTATTTTTGATTTTTTTTCTTGCCGAGGTCAATAAGCCCCTCTGCTGGTAAATGGCACCGTGGACATGTGCAGTGGCAAAAGCATACCTGCTGTCCGTATAAATGTTAACCTTTTTATTTTCTGCTAACTCTAAGGCCTTTGTTATGGCTATCAGTTCAGCCCGTTGAGCGGATGTTCCTTGTGGCAATGCAGCCGCCCATATGACTTCTTTTCCGTCTACCACCGCAGCTCCCGCCCGCCGCTTACCTTTATCCAGAAAACTGCTTCCATCCGTGAACCAAGTGAAGGCGGCGTCAGAGAGGGGCTGGTCCATCAGGTCGGGCCTTGTTCCATGGGCTGCCGCTAGTACCTCCTGACAATCATGGATAATTGTGGTGCCTTCTAGGTCAGGGTCAGGCAGCAAAGTAGCTGGGTTCAGCCCCGTGGCTGAAGTAAATTTAATGCGGTCCGAATTCAGGAGCAGAGTCTGATAATGTGTCATTCTGGCGTTGGTGAGCCATCTATCAGGCGGTTGGCGAATTACACTTTCTAGTGTATGAGGTGCAGTTATTGTCAGATTTTGTCCCAAAGTCAGTTTATCTGCATCTTTTACCAGTGTGGCCACGGCAGCAATTATTTTCAGACAGGCAGGCCAGCCAGCTGCCACAGGGTCTAATTTCTTTGATAGGTATGCAACAGGGCGATTCCAAGGGCCCAGCTTTTGAGTCAGTACTCCCTTTGCAATACCTTTGTTTTCTGCCACATATAGATGAAAAGGTTTAGTTACATCGGGTAGCCCTAGGGCCGGGGCTGATAGCAAGGCTCTCTTAATTTGGTCAAAAGCCCGTTGTTCCTTGTCACCCCATGTGAATGGGGTGCCGCTCTTGGTTAGGGGGTACAGAGGGGCTGTCAGTTCAGCAAACCCCGGAATCCATAGCCTGCAGAATCCAGCCGTCCCCAAGAATTCTCTGACCTGTTTGAGACTCTTAGGGGCAGGTATTCGGGCCACAGTGTCTTTTCTGCTTTCTGAGAGCCATCTGTCCTTCTTTTAGTAAATACCCCAGGTAACTGACCTGTCGCTGACAGATTTGGGCTTTCTTCGCTGATGCCCGGTATCCCAATGTTTCAAGTTCCGTCAGCAGTCTTTCAGTCCCCTTGATGCAGTCCTCTCGGGTTTCCGCAGCTAAAAGAATATCATCAACATATTGAAGCAGAGTTACCTGGGGGTTAGATTCTCTGTACGATGCCAGGTCCTGATGCAGCGCTTCATCGAAGATGGTAGGAGAATTTTTAAATCCTTGAGGCAGGCGTGTCCAAGTCAGCTGGCCTGCCATTCCCGAGGCAGGGTCCTTCCACTCGAAAGCAAAGTAGGGCTGGCTGAGGGAGGAAAGTCTCAAACAAAAGAAAGCATCCTTAAGATCCAAGACAGTGTACCAAGTATGTTGAGGTGGGAGAGTACTCAAGAGGTTATAAGGATTTGGCACAGTGGGGTGCAAGTCTGTTACCTGCTTGTTTACCTCTCGTAGATCCTGTACTGGCCTGTAGTCATTAGTCCCTGGCTTCTTAACAGGCAGGAGAGGCGTGTTCCATGCTGATTGGCATCTCACCAGGATTCCTAATTCCAGCAGTCTCTGTATATGCGGACGGATGCCGTCCCGAGCCTCTTTGCTCATAGGGTATTGGCGGATTGTTACTGGTGTGGCGGTAGCCTTAAGTTCCACTACCACCGGGGGGCGGTATTTTGCCATCCCCATCCCAGCAGTCTCAGCCCAGGCCTGAGGGAACCTGGTCATCCAGTCCTGCATATCAGTTTGAGGAGGTGAGGGTTTCTCATAGATCCTGTGTTCATCTTCTAATTTCATAGTTAAAATCTGGAGGAGCCTTCCCTGGCTATCCGTTATGGTGGGTCCCTCGGGCTGGAAGTGAATCTGTGCCCCGACTTTGGAGAGTAGGTCTCTCCCCAACAGCGGATAGGGGCATTCTGGAATGACCAGAAATGAGTGGGTCACTTGCCCCATTCCAAGATCTACAGTCCGGCGGGTGGTCCAAGAATATTGTTTATTTCCTGTAGCCCCTTGGACCCATGACCGCTTGTCTGAGAGAGGCCCTCTTGGTTGCAGGAGGACTGAGTGCTGAGCTCCAGTATCCACCAAAAACTGAACTGGTTCCCCCTCAACTTTCAGGGTTACCCTGGGCTCGGGGAGAGGGTCCAAGCCCTGACTTCCCTAATTTTCCTCTTCCAGGGGTAAAATTTTGTCTCTGGTTGGTTTTCCCCCATTCTTTTTTTAGGGCATTCTCTTACCCAGTGACCTTTTTTTACAGTAAGCACATTGATCCTTGTCTAATGGTCGCCTTCCTGTCCGCCCTTCCTATCTATTCCTGTCTCTAATATTTCCTCCTCTGACTACAGTGGCCAGTATCTTACTCAAATTCCTCTCTTGCCGCTTGTCCCGCCTTAATTCATGGGCTTCCTGTTCTTTCTGTCTCCTTTCCTCTCTCTCGTCCTGTTCCTTCTGTCTCCTTTCTTTCTTTTTTTCCTCGGTTTCTCTCTTATTGTATACTTTATCTGCCTCCTTAACTAGATCCTGGAGAGAGAAACCCTGGAGACCATCTAGTCTCTGTAACTTCTTTCTGATATCAGGGGCCGCCTGGTCAATAAAAGCCATAGCTATGGTGGCCTTGTGTTCCTCAGAAGTGGGGTCATAGGGAGTAAACCGCCGGAAGGCTTCCATTAGCCGCTCTAGGAACACAGTTGGTAATTCCTGGGGCCCCTGAGTTACCTCTCTTACCTTTGCCAAATTCGTGGGCCGTCTGGCCGCTCCATGGAGACCCGCCACTAGAGCCTGGCGATACATTTTCAGGTGCTCCTTACCTTCAGGAGTGTTAAAATCCCAGTTCGGTCTGACAAGAGGGAAGCCAGCGTCAATCTCATTAGGCAGCTGGGTGGGCTGCCCGTTTGTGCCTAAAACATTTTTCCTAGCTTTTAAGAGGACTCTTTGTCTTTCCTCAGTGGTGAGGAGAGTCTGCAGAAGCTGCTGGCAATCATCCCAGGTAGGCTGATGGGAGAAAACAAGAGACTCTATTAAAGCAGTGAGAGCCTGTGGATTTTCAGAGAAAGTAGGGTTATGCATCTCCCAGTTATAAAGATCTGCAGAGGAAAAGGGCCAGTATTGGAGGGGCCTCGATCAGAAGGACTTGGGCCCCCCCACGAGCGGCGCCGGGGGAGGTGGAGCATGAGCGCACGTGTTAGAGCGCGGCGACGGGTCTGGTTCCCTCGGCCCCGGGATTCGGCGAGCCCTGTTGCCGGGGGGCTGTAACACTCGGGGAGGGGTGGGCCCGCCGCCGCCGACGCCGATGCCGCCGACGCCGACGCCGCCGACGCCGGCGCCGCCGCCGCTGGCCAGCCGCCGAGACGATGACGACCGCGACGACCGCGACGACGCCCCCCCCGAGCCACCTTACCCACCGGCCTTCCCAGCCGTCCCGGAGCCGGTCGCGGCGCACCGCCGCGGTGGAAATGCGCCCGGCGGCTGCCGGTCGCCGGCCGGGGGGCGGTCCCCCGCCGGCCCCACCCCCGGCCCCACCCCCGGCCCCGCCCGCCTACCCCCGCGACCCCCCCGTCCCCATCCGCCCGCGGAGACGCGGGGGGAGAGGCGAGGGGGGAGGGGTTGGGAGGAACGGGGAGCGGGAAAGATCCGCCGGGCCGCCGGCACGGCCGGACCCGCCGCCGGGTTGAATCCTCCGGGCGGACTGCGCGGACCCCACCCGTTTACCTCTTGAATTCTCTTCAAAGTTCTTTTCAACTTTCCCTTACGGTACTTGTTGACTATCGGTCTCGTGCCGGTATTTAGCCTTAGATGGAGTTTACCACCCGCTTTGGGCTGCATTCCCAAGCAACCCGACTCCGGGAAGACCCGGGCCCGGCGCGCCGGGGGCCGCTACCGGCCTCATACCGTCCACGGGCTGGGCCCTAGACTTAACTTCGGTCCAGTGACTTAGAGTGAGAGAGAGAGACGTCGTCATAGTTTGTCCCATTATCGTCCGTCAGGAGAAAGATAGAGCACAGGAGAACAATAAAATTTCAGAAGACACACATTAATATTGCCGCCGCGAGCTCGTTTTAAAACCGCAACCAACTCAGATTCAGATGGCAGTTTGTATATCCTGCCAGGACCGATGAAGGGGAGACAAAATTTGTCTCTCCTTCCAGATGGACCACCAGGGCGTCCCCCAGGGTCCGTGGACACCAGCTATTGGCACGTCTGCCTAGCCAGGAGTCCAATACAGATTTCACAGAGAACCGGTTCGCGCGGCTTCTTTCTGATGGCGGCTTACAGAGGACAGAAGACGAACAGACAGACAATTAGGCCTACCTGATACCTCCAACTCCCGAGGTTCCGGCGACCCGGGGCGAGTGGGGATCCCGGACGAGCCCCCAATCTGTTAGACCTGAACGGTCTCTGAGGGGTCCCAGCTCGCCCAAGAACCGCCAAGAGTCGAGAGTCGCTGCAACACGCAAGAGGTTTATTAGGAGCCGGTGCACCGGGGTTCCTTGGTCCTCACGCAGGAGGCCGAAGAGGAACCCCCCCAAGCGGAATTACATACATTTTATAGTTTTCATTATGCAAAGTGTGGATATATCAAGGGTTTTTTCCTCATTGGTTTGTTTGTTCCTGGACCGGAGTGGGGACTTGGCTCTAGTTCCTTGATTGGTTAGCTGTTGGATGCCTGCTTTACATTTACCGGAGTGGGGGTCTTGGCTCTAGTTCCTTGATTGGTTAGCTGTTGGATGCCTACTTTACATTTACCGAGTGGGGGTTGAGTCACATGAGTTATGGTTGGCTAGGGCGACCTTTAAACTCTGGCTTAATCATTCTTATCACCCGCCATACTGGTTTGCTGAGGTTTCATCCCCCGCCATACTTGTTTGCTCGGAGCGGTTTCTGCCCAGGGCGGGGACATTCCATTATCTTATTGCCAGCGAAAAAGCTTAAAGCTCAAAAGTATCGATAGGGAAGTAGGGGTGTAAGTATAGTTGAGGCCCTACAACCGCACCTCACCTTTCCCCTGAAGCAGGCATAAGTGTGTTTTCTAAAAGCGTGACTCTGTTCTGTTTGGGGATTCCGTTCATGGGGAGCGATTTTTACATTCCCTCGATAAGTGATATCATAAGTTTCTTTTTTTGTGGGACTTATTTCACTGAGGATGATCGTACCTAAATCCACTCAGGATGCTGCTACCAGCCTCATGACGTGGATTTCATGGCTGAGTGACACTCCATTGGACCTACGTAGCACCACTTGTCCACTTGTCCACTTGTCTTTGTCCACTTGTCCACTCGTCTTTGTCCACTTGGCTCTTTCCTGGGATATGAAACGTGTACCGGAGTGGAGGTTCTTGTCAAGACAGCAGCCCTCAACTTTGGGGTCCCTGTGTCTGGTTGATTTTTTCATTTTCCCAAGGTCAACGCCCATGTGTGGAAGTGCCCTATGCTCTGTGGTTCTGTGTTTTACATGGTTTGGGAAAGAGGATACACTTGTGAAGATTGGCTGTTGGCCATTGACATCCCGCCCATCAGCTTAACAAGGCTCCCTTGACTCCGTGGGCTGTCCTGCCTTTCTGGTTTTTAGACTTTTTTCGCCTGGCCCTTTTGCCCCGGGGGGGGGGGCGAGAGATTTCTTTGTAGTGCTGATTTGCTCTCCCAGGTTGCTTGGTTGGCCAAAAAGGGCGTATGCGTTTTTTCCTGAATATATTCAGGAAAAAACGCATACGCCCTTTTTGGCCAACCGCATCATTGTCCACGTTCTGGCGCTTTTCATGTGCTATCAGGGCCATTCCGATGTACCCGTTGACATCCGTTTCCTGCAGTTCTGCCTTGCGTTCAGCGCCTCTTCGTAGCCTGACCTCAATATATTTTGGGGCGATAGTTATCGTTTAGAACTCTGCAGGTTTGGGAAGTGCAGGGCCCCTGAGCTCCATTTCCCAAGTCGCTTTTTTGTGAGTGGGACGCAACACGGCTGGATGGCTTCACGCCCTATTGTCGATCCGCGGTGGCAGGCTGAACCGCTGGTGAATTCTTCTTCGTGATGGGAAATGAGAGTGACATGTGCCCGACCAAACACCTCCAGCGAGTCTCTCATTGGTTCCCCCTCTTGCAGTTCATCCTGCGGACAAATTGCAGACGGTACGAAAGAGGCATGGAAAGGCGCCGAGTCTCCAAGTGGGGAGATTGTTAGTAAGGGGGCCTGAATGGAGAACACGAGCACCAGGAGAGGAAAACTGAGGTGAGTTTCAGAAAGCTTTCCCGATCCCACGGTGTAGCATCCGCTGGGTTTCCAATGAGTGCTTTCGCTGTCGGAAGATTGCGTTGAACCTGGAGAGTTGGGAGCCATGGAATGGGGAGCACGCAGGATTCCTTTCAAGGGTCTGCATTTGCTTTCCCAACCTCACCAATCGTCTCAGCCCCAAGAGTGTCCAGCCTTATGTCTTCTGCCGCTGGGGCTGTAGATGTGGTCAATCCTGGTTGCATGCCAGTCCCTGAACGCATTTTGGAAGAATTTCTCTCTGTTTTGCCCTGCTTGTTTCTTCTTTGTGTTGGAAATGTATCCTCAGAATGGGTCTGAGCTGATTTTCCCTGCTGGTTTTAGGCCGCTTTACACACACTTGATGCACTTACACAGAGATATCAAGACTTAGCTTTTAAGATGCTTACTAGTCGGATAGATACTTGTGCGATGAACAGGGTCTGGTGAGTCCAGTTGATTGAGCAAGGAGTAGGTCGTGTCCATTCCATATTCGGTTTTCGGAAGGGTATCTGTGCTCATTTCAAACTCGAGTTTTATGCGTCACCGCACCTCACCTTTCCCCTGAAGCAGGCATAAGTGTGTTTTCTAAAAGCGTGACTCTGTTCTGTTTGGGGATTCCGTTCATGGGGAGCGATTTTTACATTCCCTCGATAAGTGATATCATAAGTTTCTTTTTTTGTGGGACTTATTTCACTGAGGATGATCGTACCTAAATCCACTCAGGATGCTGCTACCAGCCTCATGACGTGGATTTCATGGCTGAGTGACACTCCATTGGACCTACGTAGCACCACTTGTCCACTTGTCCACTTGTCTTTGTCCACTTGTCCACTCGTCTTTGTCCACTTGGCTCTTTCCTGGGATATGAAACGTGTACCGGAGTGGAGGTTCTTGTCAAGACAGCAGCCCTCAACTTTGGGGTCCCTGTGTCTGGTTGATTTTTTCATTTTCCCAAGGTCAACGCCCATGTGTGGAAGTGCCCTATGCTCTGTGGTTCTGTGTTTTACATGGTTTGGGAAAGAGGATACACTTGTGAAGATTGGCTGTTGGCCATTGACATCCCGCCCATCAGCTTAACAAGGCTCCCTTGACTCCGTGGGCTGTCCTGCCTTTCTGGTTTTTAGACTTTTTTCGCCTGGCCCTTTTGCCCCGGGGGGGGGGGGCGAGAGATTTCTTTGTAGTGCTGATTTGCTCTCCCAGGTTGCTTGGTTGGCCAAAAAGGGCGTATGCGTTTTTTCCTGAATATATTCAGGAAAAAACGCATACGCCCTTTTTGGCCAACCGCATCATTGTCCACGTTCTGGCGCTTTTCATGTGCTATCAGGGCCATTCCGATGTACCCGTTGACATCCGTTTCCTGCAGTTCTGCCTTGCGTTCAGCGCCTCTTCGTAGCCTGACCTCAATATATTTTGGGGCGATAGTTATCGTTTAGAACTCTGCAGGTTTGGGAAGTGCAGGGCCCCTGAGCTCCATTTCCCAAGTCGCTTTTTTGTGAGTGGGACGCAACACGGCTGGATGGCTTCACGCCCTATTGTCGATCCGCGGTGGCAGGCTGAACCGCTGGTGAATTCTTCTTCGTGATGGGAAATGAGAGTGACATGTGCCCGACCAAACACCTCCAGCGAGTCTCTCATTGGTTCCCCCTCTTGCAGTTCATCCTGCGGACAAATTGCAGACGGTACGAAAGAGGCATGGAAAGGCGCCGAGACTCCAAGTGGGGAGATTGTTAGTAAGGGGGCCTGAATGGAGAACACGAGCACCAGGAGAGGAAAACTGAGGTGAGTTTCAGAAAGCTTTCCCGATCCCACGGTGTAGCATCCGCTGGGTTTCCAATGAGTGCTTTCGCTGTCGGAAGATTGCGTTGAACCTGGAGAGTTGGGAGCCATGGAATGGGGAGCACGCAGGATTCCTTTCAAGGGTCTGCATTTGCTTTCCCAACCTCACCAATCGTCTCAGCCCCAAGAGTGTCCAGCCTTATGTCTTCTGCCGCTGGGGCTGTAGATGTGGTCAATCCTGGTTGCATGCCAGTCCCTGAACGCATTTTGGAAGAATTTCTCTCTGTTTTGCCCTGCTTGTTTCTTCTTTGTGTTGGAAATGTATCCTCAGAATGGGTCTGAGCTGATTTTCCCTGCTGGTTTTAGGCCGCTTTACACACACTTGATGCACTTACACAGAGATATCAAGACTTAGCTTTTAAGATGCTTACTAGTCGGATAGATACTTGTGCGATGAACAGGGTCTGGTGAGTCCAGTTGATTGAGCAAGGAGTAGGTCGTGTCCATTCCATATTCGGTTTTCGGAAGGGTATCTGTGCTCATTTCAAACTCGAGTTTTATGCGTCACCGCACCTCACCTTTCCCCTGAAGCAGGCATAAGTGTGTTTTCTAAAAGCGTGACTCTGTTCTGTTTGGGGATTCCGTTCATGGGGAGCGATTTTTACATTCCCTCGATAAGTGATATCATAAGTTTCTTTTTTTGTGGGACTTATTTCACTGAGGATGATCGTACCTAAATCCACTCAGGATGCTGCTACCAGCCTCATGACGTGGATTTCATGGCTGAGTGACACTCCATTGGACCTACGTAGCACCACTTGTCCACTTGTCCACTTGTCTTTGTCCACTTGTCCACTCGTCTTTGTCCACTTGGCTCTTTCCTGGGATATGAAACGTGTACCGGAGTGGAGGTTCTTGTCAAGACAGCAGCCCTCAACTTTGGGGTCCCTGTGTCTGGTTGATTTTTTCATTTTCCCAAGGTCAACGCCCATGTGTGGAAGTGCCCTATGCTCTGTGGTTCTGTGTTTTACATGGTTTGGGAAAGAGGATAATACACTTGTGAAGATTGGCTGTTGGCCATTGACATCCCGCCCATCAGCTTAACAAGGCTCCCTTGACTCCGTGGGCTGTCCTGCCTTTCTGGTTTTTAGATTTTTTTCGCCTGGCCCTTTTGCCCCCCGGGGGGGGGGGGCGAGAGATTTCTTTGTAGTGCTGATTTGCTCTCCCAGGTTGCTTGGTTGGCCAAAAAGGGCGTATGCGTTTTTTCCTGAATATATTCAGGAAAAAACGCATACGCCCTTTTTGGCCAACCGCATCATTGTCCACGTTCTGGCGCTTTTCATGTGCTATCGGGGCCATTCCGATGTACCCGTTGACATCCGTTTCCTGCAGTTCTGCCTTGCGTTCAGCGCCTCTTCGTAGCCTGACCTCAATATATTTTGGGGCGATAGTTATCGTTTAGAACTCTGCAGGTTTGGGAAGTGCAGGGCCCCTGAGCTCCATTTCCCAAGTCGCTTTTTTGTGAGTGGGACGCAACACGGCTGGATGGCTTCACGCCCTATTGTCGATCCGCGGTGGCAGGCTGAACCGCTGGTGAATTCTTCTTCGTGATGGGAAATGAGAGTGACATGTGCCCGACCAAACACCTCCAGCGAGTCTCTCATTGGTTCCCCCTCTTGCAGTTCATCCTGCGGACAAATTGCAGACGGTACGAAAGAGGCATGGAAAGGCGCCGAGTCTCCAAGTGGGGAGATTGTTAGTAAGGGGGCCTGAATGGAGAACACGAGCACCAGGAGAGGAAAACTGAGGTGAGTTTCAGAAAGCTTTCCCGATCCCACGGTGTAGCATCCACTGGGTTTCCAATGAGTGCTTTCGCTGTCGGAAGATTGCGTTGAACCTGGAGAGTTGGGAGCCATGGAATGGGGAGCACGCAGGATTCCTTTCAAGGGTCTGCATTTGCTTTCCCAACCTCACCAATCGTCTCAGCCCCAAGAGTGTCCAGCCTTATGTCTTCTGCCGCTGGGGCTGTAGATGTGGTCAATCCTGGTTGCATGCCAGTCCCTGAACGCATTTTGGAAGAATTTCTCTCTGTTTTGCCCTGCTTGTTTCTTCTTTGTGTTGGAAATGTATCCTCAGAATGGGTCTGAGCTGATTTTCCCTGCTGGTTTTAGGCCGCTTTACACACACTTGATGCACTTACACAGAGATATCAAGACTTAGCTTTTAAGATGCTTACTAGTCGGATAGATACTTGTGCGATGAACAGGGTCTGGTGAGTCCAGTTGATTGAGCAAGGAGTAGGTCGTGTCCATTCCATATTCGGTTTTCGGAAGGGTATCTGTGCTCATTTCAAACTCGAGTTTTATGCGTCACCGCACCTCACCTTTCCCCTGAAGCAGGCATAAGTGTGTTTTCTAAAAGCGTGACTCTGTTCTGTTTGGGGATTCCGTTCATGGGGAGCGATTTTTACATTCCCTCGATAAGTGATATCCTAAGTTTCTTTTTTTGTGGGACTTATTTCACTGAGGATGATCGTACCTAAATCCACTCAGGATGCTGCTACCAGCCTCATGACGTGGATTTCATGGCTGAGTGACACTCCATTGGACCTACGTAGCACCACTTGTCCACTTGTCCACTTGTCTTTGTCCACTTGTCCACTCGTCTTTGTCCACTTGGCTCTTTCCTGGGATATGAAACGTGTACCGGAGTGGAGGTTCTTGTCAAGACAGCAGCCCTCAACTTTGGGGTCCCTGTGTCTGGTTGATTTTTTCATTTTCCCAAGGTCAACGCCCATGTGTGGAAGTGCCCTATGCTCTGTGGTTCTGTGTTTTACATGGTTTGGGAAAGAGGACAATACACTTGTGAAGATTGGCTGTTGGCCATTGACATCCCGCCCATCAGCTTAACAAGGCTCCCTTGACTCCGTGGGCTGTCCTGCCTTTCTGGTTTTTAGATTTTTTTCGCCTGGCCCTTTTGCCCCCCGGGGGGGGGGGCGAGAGATTTCTTTGTAGTGCTGATTTGCTCTCTCAGGTTGCTTGGTTGGCCAAAAAGGGCGTATGCGTTTTTTCCTGAATATATTCAGGAAAAAACGCATACGCCCTTTTTGGCCAACCGCATCATTGTCCACGTTCTGGCGCTTTTCATGTGCTATCGGGGCCATTCCGATGTACCCGTTGACATCCGTTTCCTGCAGTTCTGCCTTGCGTTCAGCGCCTCTTCGTAGCCTGACCTCAATATATTTTGGGGCGATAGTTATCGTTTAGAACTCTGCAGGTTTGGGAAGTGCAGGGCCCCTGAGCTCCATTTCCCAAGTCGCTTTTTTGTGAGTGGGACGCAACACGGCTGGATGGCTTCACGCCCTATTGTCGATCCGCGGTGGCAGGCTGAACCGCTGGTGAATTCTTCTTCGTGATGGGAAATGAGAGTGACATGTGCCCGACCAAACACCTCCAGCGAGTCTCTCATTGGTTCCCCCTCTTGCAGTTCATCCTGCGGACAAATTGCAGACGGTACGAAAGAGGCATGGAAAGGCGCCGAGTCTCCAAGTGGGGAGATTGTTAGTAAGGGGGCCTGAATGGAGAACACGAGCACCAGGAGAGGAAAACTGAGGTGAGTTTCAGAAAGCTTTCCCGATCCCACGGTGTAGCATCCGCTGGGTTTCCAATGAGTGCTTTCGCTGTCGGAAGATTGCGTTGAACCTGGAGAGTTGGGACCCATGGAATGGGGAGCACGCAGGATTCCTTTCAAGGGTCTGCATTTGCTTTCCCAACCTCACCAATCGTCTCAGCCCCAAGAGTGTCCAGCCTTATGTCTTCTGCCGCTGGGGCTGTAGATGTGGTCAATCCTGGTTGCATGCCAGTCCCTGAACGCATTTTGGAAGAATTTCTCTCTGTTTTGCCCTGCTTGTTTCTTCTTTGTGTTGGAAATGTATCCTCAGAATGGGTCTGAGCTGATTTTCCCTGCTGGTTTTAGGCCGCTTTACACACACTTGATGCACTTACACAGAGATATCAAGACTTAGCTTTTAAGATGCTTACTAGTCGGATAGATACTTGTGCGATGAACAGGGTCTGGTGAGTCCAGTTGATTGAGCAAGGAGTAGGTCGTGTCCATTCCATATTCGGTTTTCGGAAGGGTATCTGTGCTCATTTCAAACTCGAGTTTTATGCGTCACCGCACCTCACCTTTCCCCTGAAGCAGGCATAAGTGTGTTTTCTAAAAGCGTGACTCTGTTCTGTTTGGGGATTCCGTTCATGGGGAGCGATTTTTACATTCCCTCGATAAGTGATATCATAAGTTTCTTTTTTTGTGGGACTTATTTCACTGAGGATGATCGTACCTAAATCCACTCAGGATGCTGCTACCAGCCTCATGACGTGGATTTCATGGCTGAGTGACACTCCATTGGACCTACGTAGCACCACTTGTCCACTTGTCCACTTGTCTTTGTCCACTTGTCCACTCGTCTTTGTCCACTTGGCTCTTTCCTGGGATATGAAACGTGTACCGGAGTGGAGGTTCTTGTCAAGACAGCAGCCCTCAACTTTGGGGTCCCTGTGTCTGGTTGATTTTTTCATTTTCCCAAGGTCAACGCCCATGTGTGGAAGTGCCCTATGCTCTGTGGTTCTGTGTTTTACATGGTTTGGGAAAGAGGATAATACACTTGTGAAGATTGGCTGTTGGCCATTGACATCCCGCCCATCAGCTTAACAAGGCTCCCTTGACTCCGTGGGCTGTCCTGCCTTTCTGGTTTTTAGATTTTTTTCGCCTGGCCCTTTTGCCCCCCGGGGGGGGGGGCGAGAGATTTCTTTGTAGTGCTGATTTGCTCTCCCAGGTTGCTTGGTTGGCCAAAAAGGGCGTATGCGTTTTTTCCTGAATATATTCAGGAAAAAACGCATACGCCCTTTTTGGCCAACCGCATCATTGTCCACGTTCTGGCGCTTTTCATGTGCTATCGGGGCCATTCCGATGTACCCGTTGACATCCGTTTCCTGCAGTTCTGCCTTGCGTTCAGCGCCTCTTCGTAGCCTGACCTCAATATATTTTGGGGCGATAGTTATCGTTTAGAACTCTGCAGGTTTGGGAAGTGCAGGGCCCCTGAGCTCCATTTCCCAAGTCGCTTTTTTGTGAGTGGGACGCAACACGGCTGGATGGCTTCACGCCCTATTGTCGATCCGCGGTGGCAGGCTGAACCGCTGGTGAATTCTTCTTCGTGATGGGAAATGAGAGTGACATGTGCCCGACCAAACACCTCCAGCGAGTCTCTCATTGGTTCCCCCTCTTGCAGTTCATCCTGCGGACAAATTGCAGACGGTACGAAAGAGGCATGGAAAGGCGCCGAGTCTCCAAGTGGGGAGATTGTTAGTAAGGGGGCCTGAATGGAGAACACGAGCACCAGGAGAGGAAAACTGAGGTGAGTTTCAGAAAGCTTTCCCGATCCCACGGTGTAGCATCCGCTGGGTTTCCAATGAGTGCTTTCGCTGTCGGAAGATTGCGTTGAACCTGGAGAGTTGGGAGCCATGGAATGGGGAGCACGCAGGATTCCTTTCAAGGGTCTGCATTTGCTTTCCCAACCTCACCAATCGTCTCAGCCCCAAGAGTGTCCAGCCTTATGTCTTCTGCCGCTGGGGCTGTAGATGTGGTCAATCCTGGTTGCATGCCAGTCCCTGAACGCATTTTGGAAGAATTTCTCTCTGTTTTGCCCTGCTTGTTTCTTCTTTGTGTTGGAAATGTATCCTCAGAATGGGTCTGAGCTGATTTTCCCTGCTGGTTTTAGGCCGCTTTACACACACTTGATGCACTTACACAGAGATATCAAGACTTAGCTTTTAAGATGCTTACTAGTCGGATAGATACTTGTGCGATGAACAGGGTCTGGTGAGTCCAGTTGATTGAGCAAGGAGTAGGTCGTGTCCATTCCATATTCGGTTTTCGGAAGGGTATCTGTGCTCATTTCAAACTCGAGTTTTATGCGTCACCGCACCTCACCTTTCCCCTGAAGCAGGCATAAGTGTGTTTTCTAAAAGCGTGACTCTGTTCTGTTTGGGGATTCCGTTCATGGGGAGCGATTTTTACATTCCCTCGATAAGTGATATCATAAGTTTCTTTTTTTGTGGGACTTATTTCACTGAGGATGATCGTACCTAAATCCACTCAGGATGCTGCTACCAGCCTCATGACGTGGATTTCATGGCTGAGTGACACTCCATTGGACCTACGTAGCACCACTTGTCCACTTGTCCACTTGTCTTTGTCCACTTGTCCACTCGTCTTTGTCCACTTGGCTCTTTCCTGGGATATGAAACGTGTACCGGAGTGGAGGTTCTTGTCAAGACAGCAGCCCTCAACTTTGGGGTCCCTGTGTCTGGTTGATTTTTTCATTTTCCCAAGGTCAACGCCCATGTGTGGAAGTGCCCTATGCTCTGTGGTTCTGTGTTTTACATGGTTTGGGAAAGAGGATACACTTGTGAAGATTGGCTGTTGGCCATTGACATCCCGCCCATCAGCTTAACAAGGCTCCCTTGACTCCGTGGGCTGTCCTGCCTTTCTGGTTTTTAGACTTTTTTCGCCTGGCCCTTTTGCCCCGGGGGGGGGGGCGAGAGATTTCTTTGTAGTGCTGATTTGCTCTCCCAGGTTGCTTGGTTGGCCAAAAAGGGCGTATGCGTTTTTTCCTGAATATATTCAGGAAAAAACGCATACGCCCTTTTTGGCCAACCGCATCATTGTCCACGTTCTGGCGCTTTTCATGTGCTATCGGGGCCATTCCGATGTACCCGTTGACATCCGTTTCCTGCAGTTCTGCCTTGCGTTCAGCGCCTCTTCGTAGCCTGACCTCAATATATTTTGGGGCGATAGTTATCGTTTAGAACTCTGCAGGTTTGGGAAGTGCAGGGCCCCTGAGCTCCATTTCCCAAGTCGCTTTTTTGTGAGTGGGACGCAACACGGCTGGATGGCTTCACGCCCTATTGTCGATCCGCGGTGGCAGGCTGAACCGCTGGTGAATTCTTCTTCGTGATGGGAAATGAGAGTGACATGTGCCCGACCAAACACCTCCAGCGAGTCTCTCATTGGTTCCCCCTCTTGCAGTTCATCCTGCGGACAAATTGCAGACGGTACGAAAGAGGCATGGAAAGGCGCCGAGTCTCCAAGTGGGGAGATTGTTAGTAAGGGGGCCTGAATGGAGAACACGAGCACCAGGAGAGGAAAACTGAGGTGAGTTTCAGAAAGCTTTCCCGATCCCACGGTGTAGCATCCGCTGGGTTTCCAATGAGTGCTTTCGCTGTCGGAAGATTGCGTTGAACCTGGAGAGTTGGGAGCCATGGAATGGGGAGCACGCAGGATTCCTTTCAAGGGTCTGCATTTGCTTTCCCAACCTCACCAATCGTCTCAGCCCCAAGAGTGTCCAGCCTTATGTCTTCTGCCGCTGGGGCTGTAGATGTGGTCAATCCTGGTTGCATGCCAGTCCCTGAACGCATTTTGGAAGAATTTCTCTCTGTTTTGCCCTGCTTGTTTCTTCTTTGTGTTGGAAATGTATCCTCAGAATGGGTCTGAGCTGATTTTCCCTGCTGGTTTTAGGCCGCTTTACACACACTTGATGCACTTACACAGAGATATCAAGACTTAGCTTTTAAGATGCTTACTAGTCGGATAGATACTTGTGCGATGAACAGGGTCTGGTGAGTCCAGTTGATTGAGCAAGGAGTAGGTCGTGTCCATTCCATATTCGGTTTTCGGAAGGGTATCTGTGCTCATTTCAAACTCGAGTTTTATGCGTCACCGCACCTCACCTTTCCCCTGAAGCAGGCATAAGTGTGTTTTCTAAAAGCGTGACTCTGTTCTGTTTGGGGATTCCGTTCATGGGGAGCGATTTTTACATTCCCTCGATAAGTGATATCCTAAGTTTCTTTTTTTGTGGGACTTATTTCACTGAGGATGATCGTACCTAAATCCACTCAGGATGCTGCTACCAGCCTCATGACGTGGATTTCATGGCTGAGTGACACTCCATTGGACCTACGTAGCACCACTTGTCCACTTGTCCACTTGTCTTTGTCCACTTGTCCACTCGTCTTTGTCCACTTGGCTCTTTCCTGGGATATGAAACGTGTACCGGAGTGGAGGTTCTTGTCAAGACAGCAGCCCTCAACTTTGGGGTCCCTGTGTCTGGTTGATTTTTTCATTTTCCCAAGGTCAACGCCCATGTGTGGAAGTGCCCTATGCTCTGTGGTTCTGTGTTTTACATGGTTTGGGAAAGAGGACAATACACTTGTGAAGATTGGCTGTTGGCCATTGACATCCCGCCCATCAGCTTAACAAGGCTCCCTTGACTCCGTGGGCTGTCCTGCCTTTCTGGTTTTTAGATTTTTTTCGCCTGGCCCTTTTGCCCCCCGGGGGGGGGGGCGAGAGATTTCTTTGTAGTGCTGATTTGCTCTCTCAGGTTGCTTGGTTGGCCAAAAAGGGCGTATGCGTTTTTTCCTGAATATATTCAGGAAAAAACGCATACGCCCTTTTTGGCCAACCGCATCATTGTCCACGTTCTGGCGCTTTTCATGTGCTATCGGGGCCATTCCGATGTACCCGTTGACATCCGTTTCCTGCAGTTCTGCCTTGCGTTCAGCGCCTCTTCGTAGCCTGACCTCAATATATTTTGGGGCGATAGTTATCGTTTAGAACTCTGCAGGTTTGGGAAGTGCAGGGCCCCTGAGCTCCATTTCCCAAGTCGCTTTTTTGTGAGTGGGACGCAACACGGCTGGATGGCTTCACGCCCTATTGTCGATCCGCGGTGGCAGGCTGAACCGCTGGTGAATTCTTCTTCGTGATGGGAAATGAGAGTGACATGTGCCCGACCAAACACCTCCAGCGAGTCTCTCATTGGTTCCCCCTCTTGCAGTTCATCCTGCGGACAAATTGCAGACGGTACGAAAGAGGCATGGAAAGGCGCCGAGTCTCCAAGTGGGGAGATTGTTAGTAAGGGGGCCTGAATGGAGAACACGAGCACCAGGAGAGGAAAACTGAGGTGAGTTTCAGAAAGCTTTCCCGATCCCACGGTGTAGCATCCGCTGGGTTTCCAATGAGTGCTTTCGCTGTCGGAAGATTGCGTTGAACCTGGAGAGTTGGGAGCCATGGAATGGGGAGCACGCAGGATTCCTTTCAAGGGTCTGCATTTGCTTTCCCAACCTCACCAATCGTCTCAGCCCCAAGAGTGTCCAGCCTTATGTCTTCTGCCGCTGGGGCTGTAGATGTGGTCAATCCTGGTTGCATGCCAGTCCCTGAACGCATTTTGGAAGAATTTCTCTCTGTTTTGCCCTGCTTGTTTCTTCTTTGTGTTGGAAATGTATCCTCAGAATGGGTCTGAGCTGATTTTCCCTGCTGGTTTTAGGCCGCTTTACACACACTTGATGCACTTACACAGAGATATCAAGACTTAGCTTTTAAGATGCTTACTAGTCGGATAGATACTTGTGCGATGAACAGGGTCTGGTGAGTCCAGTTGATTGAGCAAGGAGTAGGTCGTGTCCATTCCATATTCGGTTTTCGGAAGGGTATCTGTGCTCATTTCAAACTCGAGTTTTATGCGTCACCGCACCTCACCTTTCCCCTGAAGCAGGCATAAGTGTGTTTTCTAAAAGCGTGACTCTGTTCTGTTTGGGGATTCCGTTCATGGGGAGCGATTTTTACATTCCCTCGATAAGTGATATCCTAAGTTTCTTTTTTTGTGGGACTTATTTCACTGAGGATGATCGTACCTAAATCCACTCAGGATGCTGCTACCAGCCTCATGACGTGGATTTCATGGCTGAGTGACACTCCATTGGACCTACGTAGCACCACTTGTCCACTTGTCCACTTGTCTTTGTCCACTTGTCCACTCGTCTTTGTCCACTTGGCTCTTTCCTGGGATATGAAACGTGTACCGGAGTGGAGGTTCTTGTCAAGACAGCAGCCCTCAACTTTGGGGTCCCTGTGTCTGGTTGATTTTTTCATTTTCCCAAGGTCAACGCCCATGTGTGGAAGTGCCCTATGCTCTGTGGTTCTGTGTTTTACATGGTTTGGGAAAGAGGATAATACACTTGTGAAGATTGGCTGTTGGCCATTGACATCCCGCCCATCAGCTTAACAAGGCTCCCTTGACTCCGTGGGCTGTCCTGCCTTTCTGGTTTTTAGATTTTTTTCGCCTGGCCCTTTTGCCCCCCGGGGGGGGGGGGCGAGAGATTTCTTTGTAGTGCTGATTTGCTCTCCCAGGTTGCTTGGTTGGCCAAAAAGGGCGTATGCGTTTTTTCCTGAATATATTCAGGAAAAAACGCATACGCCCTTTTTGGCCAACCGCATCATTGTCCACGTTCTGGCGCTTTTCATGTGCTATCGGGGCCATTCCGATGTACCCGTTGACATCCGTTTCCTGCAGTTCTGCCTTGCGTTCAGCGCCTCTTCGTAGCCTGACCTCAATATATTTTGGGGCGATAGTTATCGTTTAGAACTCTGCAGGTTTGGGAAGTGCAGGGCCCCTGAGCTCCATTTCCCAAGTCGCTTTTTTGTGAGTGGGACGCAACACGGCTGGATGGCTTCACGCCCTATTGTCGATCCGCGGTGGCAGGCTGAACCGCTGGTGAATTCTTCTTCGTGATGGGAAATGAGAGTGACATGTGCCCGACCAAACACCTCCAGCGAGTCTCTCATTGGTTCCCCCTCTTGCAGTTCATCCTGCGGACAAATTGCAGACGGTACGAAAGAGGCATGGAAAGGCGCCGAGTCTCCAAGTGGGGAGATTGTTAGTAAGGGGGCCTGAATGGAGAACACGAGCACCAGGAGAGGAAAACTGAGGTGAGTTTCAGAAAGCTTTCCCGATCCCACGGTGTAGCATCCGCTGGGTTTCCAATGAGTGCTTTCGCTGTCGGAAGATTGCGTTGAACCTGGAGAGTTGGGAGCCATGGAATGGGGAGCACGCAGGATTCCTTTCAAGGGTCTGCATTTGCTTTCCCAACCTCACCAATCGTCTCAGCCCCAAGAGTGTCCAGCCTTATGTCTTCTGCCGCTGGGGCTGTAGATGTGGTCAATCCTGGTTGCATGCCAGTCCCTGAACGCATTTTGGAAGAATTTCTCTCTGTTTTGCCCTGCTTGTTTCTTCTTTGTGTTGGAAATGTATCCTCAGAATGGGTCTGAGCTGATTTTCCCTGCTGGTTTTAGGCCGCTTTACACACACTTGATGCACTTACACAGAGATATCAAGACTTAGCTTTTAAGATGCTTACTAGTCGGATAGATACTTGTGCGATGAACAGGGTCTGGTGAGTCCAGTTGATTGAGCAAGGAGTAGGTCGTGTCCATTCCATATTCGGTTTTCGGAAGGGTATCTGTGCTCATTTCAAACTCGAGTTTTATGCGTCACCGCACCTCACCTTTCCCCTGAAGCAGGCATAAGTGTGTTTTCTAAAAGCGTGACTCTGTTCTGTTTGGGGATTCCGTTCATGGGGAGCGATTTTTACATTCCCTCTATAAGTGATATCATAAGTTTCTTTTTTTGTGGGACTTATTTCACTGAGGATGATCGTACCTAAATCCACTCAGGATGCTGCTACCAGCCTCATGACGTGGATTTCATGGCTGAGTGACACTCCATTGGACCTACGTAGCACCACTTGTCCACTTGTCCACTTGTCTTTGTCCACTTGTCCACTCGTCTTTGTCCACTTGGCTCTTTCCTGGGATATGAAACGTGTACCGGAGTGGAGGTTCTTGTCAAGACAGCAGCCCTCAACTTTGGGGTCCCTGTGTCTGGTTGATTTTTTCATTTTCCCAAGGTCAACGCCCATGTGTGGAAGTGCCCTATGCTCTGTGGTTCTGTGTTTTACATGGTTTGGGAAAGAGGATACACTTGTGAAGATTGGCTGTTGGCCATTGACATCCCGCCCATCAGCTTAACAAGGCTCCCTTGACTCCGTGGGCTGTCCTGCCTTTCTGGTTTTTAGACTTTTTTCGCCTGGCCCTTTTGCCCCGGGGGGGGGGGCGAGAGATTTCTTTGTAGTGCTGATTTGCTCTCCCAGGTTGCTTGGTTGGCCAAAAAGGGCGTATGCGTTTTTTCCTGAATATATTCAGGAAAAAACGCATACGCCCTTTTTGGCCAACCGCATCATTGTCCACGTTCTGGCGCTTTTCATGTGCTATCGGGGCCATTCCGATGTACCCGTTGACATCCGTTTCCTGCAGTTCTGCCTTGCGTTCAGCGCCTCTTCGTAGCCTGACCTCAATATATTTTGGGGCGATAGTTATCGTTTAGAACTCTGCAGGTTTGGGAAGTGCAGGGCCCCTGAGCTCCATTTCCCAAGTCGCTTTTTTGTGAGTGGGACGCAACACGGCTGGATGGCTTCACGCCCTATTGTCGATCCGCGGTGGCAGGCTGAACCGCTGGTGAATTCTTCTTCGTGATGGGAAATGAGAGTGACATGTGCCCGACCAAACACCTCCAGCGAGTCTCTCATTGGTTCCCCCTCTTGCAGTTCATCCTGCGGACAAATTGCAGACGGTACGAAAGAGGCATGGAAAGGCGCCGAGTCTCCAAGTGGGGAGATTGTTAGTAAGGGGGCCTGAATGGAGAACACGAGCACCAGGAGAGGAAAACTGAGGTGAGTTTCAGAAAGCTTTCCCGATCCCACGGTGTAGCATCCGCTGGGTTTCCAATGAGTGCTTTCGCTGTCGGAAGATTGCGTTGAACCTGGAGAGTTGGGAGCCATGGAATGGGGAGCACGCAGGATTCCTTTCAAGGGTCTGCATTTGCTTTCCCAACCTCACCAATCGTCTCAGCCCCAAGAGTGTCCAGCCTTATGTCTTCTGCCGCTGGGGCTGTAGATGTGGTCAATCCTGGTTGCATGCCAGTCCCTGAACGCATTTTGGAAGAATTTCTCTCTGTTTTGCCCTGCTTGTTTCTTCTTTGTGTTGGAAATGTATCCTCAGAATGGGTCTGAGCTGATTTTCCCTGCTGGTTTTAGGCCGCTTTACACACACTTGATGCACTTACACAGAGATATCAAGACTTAGCTTTTAAGATGCTTACTAGTCGGATAGATACTTGTGCGATGAACAGGGTCTGGTGAGTCCAGTTGATTGAGCAAGGAGTAGGTCGTGTCCATTCCATATTCGGTTTTCGGAAGGGTATCTGTGCTCATTTCAAACTCGAGTTTTATGCGTCACCGCACCTCACCTTTCCCCTGAAGCAGGCATAAGTGTGTTTTCTAAAAGCGTGACTCTGTTCTGTTTGGGGATTCCGTTCATGGGGAGCGATTTTTACATTCCCTCGATAAGTGATATCCTAAGTTTCTTTTTTTGTGGGACTTATTTCACTGAGGATGATCGTACCTAAATCCACTCAGGATGCTGCTACCAGCCTCATGACGTGGATTTCATGGCTGAGTGACACTCCATTGGACCTACGTAGCACCACTTGTCCACTTGTCCACTTGTCTTTGTCCACTTGTCCACTCGTCTTTGTCCACTTGGCTCTTTCCTGGGATATGAAACGTGTACCGGAGTGGAGGTTCTTGTCAAGACAGCAGCCCTCAACTTTGGGGTCCCTGTGTCTGGTTGATTTTTTCATTTTCCCAAGGTCAACGCCCATGTGTGGAAGTGCCCTATGCTCTGTGGTTCTGTGTTTTACATGGTTTGGGAAAGAGGATAATACACTTGTGAAGATTGGCTGTTGGCCATTGACATCCCGCCCATCAGCTTAACAAGGCTCCCTTGACTCCGTGGGCTGTCCTGCCTTTCTGGTTTTTAGATTTTTTTCGCCTGGCCCTTTTGCCCCCCGGGGGGGGGGGCGAGAGATTTCTTTGTAGTGCTGATTTGCTCTCCCAGGTTGCTTGGTTGGCCAAAAAGGGCGTATGCGTTTTTTCCTGAATATATTCAGGAAAAAACGCATACGCCCTTTTTGGCCAACCGCATCATTGTCCACGTTCTGGCGCTTTTCATGTGCTATCGGGGCCATTCCGATGTACCCGTTGACATCCGTTTCCTGCAGTTCTGCCTTGCGTTCAGCGCCTCTTCGTAGCCTGACCTCAATATATTTTGGGGCGATAGTTATCGTTTAGAACTCTGCAGGTTTGGGAAGTGCAGGGCCCCTGAGCTCCATTTCCCAAGTCGCTTTTTTGTGAGTGGGACGCAACACGGCTGGATGGCTTCACGCCCTATTGTCGATCCGCGGTGGCAGGCTGAACCGCTGGTGAATTCTTCTTCGTGATGGGAAATGAGAGTGACATGTGCCCGACCAAACACCTCCAGCGAGTCTCTCATTGGTTCCCCCTCTTGCAGTTCATCCTGCGGACAAATTGCAGACGGTACGAAAGAGGCATGGAAAGGCGCCGAGTCTCCAAGTGGGGAGATTGTTAGTAAGGGGGCCTGAATGGAGAACACGAGCACCAGGAGAGGAAAACTGAGGTGAGTTTCAGAAAGCTTTCCCGATCCCACGGTGTAGCATCCGCTGGGTTTCCAATGAGTGCTTTCGCTGTCGGAAGATTGCGTTGAACCTGGAGAGTTGGGAGCCATGGAATGGGGAGCACGCAGGATTCCTTTCAAGGGTCTGCATTTGCTTTCCCAACCTCACCAATCGTCTCAGCCCCAAGAGTGTCCAGCCTTATGTCTTCTGCCGCTGGGGCTGTAGATGTGGTCAATCCTGGTTGCATGCCAGTCCCTGAACGCATTTTGGAAGAATTTCTCTCTGTTTTGCCCTGCTTGTTTCTTCTTTGTGTTGGAAATGTATCCTCAGAATGGGTCTGAGCTGATTTTCCCTGCTGGTTTTAGGCCGCTTTACACACACTTGATGCACTTACACAGAGATATCAAGACTTAGCTTTTAAGATGCTTACTAGTCGGATAGATACTTGTGCGATGAACAGGGTCTGGTGAGTCCAGTTGATTGAGCAAGGAGTAGGTCGTGTCCATTCCATATTCGGTTTTCGGAAGGGTATCTGTGCTCATTTCAAACTCGAGTTTTATGCGTCACCGCACCTCACCTTTCCCCTGAAGCAGGCATAAGTGTGTTTTCTAAAAGCGTGACTCTGTTCTGTTTGGGGATTCCGTTCATGGGGAGCGATTTTTACATTCCCTCGATAAGTGATATCATAAGTTTCTTTTTTTGTGGGACTTATTTCACTGAGGATGATCGTACCTAAATCCACTCAGGATGCTGCTACCAGCCTCATGACGTGGATTTCATGGCTGAGTGACACTCCATTGGACCTACGTAGCACCACTTGTCCACTTGTCCACTTGTCTTTGTCCACTTGTCCACTCGTCTTTGTCCACTTGGCTCTTTCCTGGGATATGAAACGTGTACCGGAGTGGAGGTTCTTGTCAAGACAGCAGCCCTCAACTTTGGGGTCCCTGTGTCTGGTTGATTTTTTCATTTTCCCAAGGTCAACGCCCATGTGTGGAAGTGCCCTATGCTCTGTGGTTCTGTGTTTTACATGGTTTGGGAAAGAGGATACACTTGTGAAGATTGGCTGTTGGCCATTGACATCCCGCCCATCAGCTTAACAAGGCTCCCTTGACTCCGTGGGCTGTCCTGCCTTTCTGGTTTTTAGACTTTTTTCGCCTGGCCCTTTTGCCCCGGGGGGGGGGGCGAGAGATTTCTTTGTAGTGCTGATTTGCTCTCCCAGGTTGCTTGGTTGGCCAAAAAGGGCGTATGCGTTTTTTCCTGAATATATTCAGGAAAAAACGCATACGCCCTTTTTGGCCAACCGCATCATTGTCCACGTTCTGGCGCTTTTCATGTGCTATCGGGGCCATTCCGATGTACCCGTTGACATCCGTTTCCTGCAGTTCTGCCTTGCGTTCAGCGCCTCTTCGTAGCCTGACCTCAATATATTTTGGGGCGATAGTTATCGTTTAGAACTCTGCAGGTTTGGGAAGTGCAGGGCCCCTGAGCTCCATTTCCCAAGTCGCTTTTTTGTGAGTGGGACGCAACACGGCTGGATGGCTTCACGCCCTATTGTCGATCCGCGGTGGCAGGCTGAACCGCTGGTGAATTCTTCTTCGTGATGGGAAATGAGAGTGACATGTGCCCGACCAAACACCTCCAGCGAGTCTCTCATTGGTTCCCCCTCTTGCAGTTCATCCTGCGGACAAATTGCAGACGGTACGAAAGAGGCATGGAAAGGCGCCGAGTCTCCAAGTGGGGAGATTGTTAGTAAGGGGGCCTGAATGGAGAACACGAGCACCAGGAGAGGAAAACTGAGGTGAGTTTCAGAAAGCTTTCCCGATCCCACGGTGTAGCATCCGCTGGGTTTCCAATGAGTGCTTTCGCTGTCGGAAGATTGCGTTGAACCTGGAGAGTTGGGAGCCATGGAATGGGGAGCACGCAGGATTCCTTTCAAGGGTCTGCATTTGCTTTCCCAACCTCACCAATCGTCTCAGCCCCAAGAGTGTCCAGCCTTATGTCTTCTGCCGCTGGGGCTGTAGATGTGGTCAATCCTGGTTGCATGCCAGTCCCTGAACGCATTTTGGAAGAATTTCTCTCTGTTTTGCCCTGCTTGTTTCTTCTTTGTGTTGGAAATGTATCCTCAGAATGGGTCTGAGCTGATTTTCCCTGCTGGTTTTAGGCCGCTTTACACACACTTGATGCACTTACACAGAGATATCAAGACTTAGCTTTTAAGATGCTTACTAGTCGGATAGATACTTGTGCGATGAACAGGGTCTGGTGAGTCCAGTTGATTGAGCAAGGAGTAGGTCGTGTCCATTCCATATTCGGTTTTCGGAAGGGTATCTGTGCTCATTTCAAACTCGAGTTTTATGCGTCACCGCACCTCACCTTTCCCCTGAAGCAGGCATAAGTGTGTTTTCTAAAAGCGTGACTCTGTTCTGTTTGGGGATTCCGTTCATGGGGAGCGATTTTTACATTCCCTCGATAAGTGATATCATAAGTTTCTTTTTTTGTGGGACTTATTTCACTGAGGATGATCGTACCTAAATCCACTCAGGATGCTGCTACCAGCCTCATGACGTGGATTTCATGGCTGAGTGACACTCCATTGGACCTACGTAGCACCACTTGTCCACTTGTCCACTTGTCTTTGTCCACTTGTCCACTCGTCTTTGTCCACTTGGCTCTTTCCTGGGATATGAAACGTGTACCGGAGTGGAGGTTCTTGTCAAGACAGCAGCCCTCAACTTTGGGGTCCCTGTGTCTGGTTGATTTTTTCATTTTCCCAAGGTCAACGCCCATGTGTGGAAGTGCCCTATGCTCTGTGGTTCTGTGTTTTACATGGTTTGGGAAAGAGGATACACTTGTGAAGATTGGCTGTTGGCCATTGACATCCCGCCCATCAGCTTAACAAGGCTCCCTTGACTCCGTGGGCTGTCCTGCCTTTCTGGTTTTTAGACTTTTTTCGCCTGGCCCTTTTGCCCCGGGGGGGGGGGGCGAGAGATTTCTTTGTAGTGCTGATTTGCTCTCCCAGGTTGCTTGGTTGGCCAAAAAGGGCGTATGCGTTTTTTCCTGAATATATTCAGGAAAAAACGCATACGCCCTTTTTGGCCAACCGCATCATTGTCCACGTTCTGGCGCTTTTCATGTGCTATCGGGGCCATTCCGATGTACCCGTTGACATCCGTTTCCTGCAGTTCTGCCTTGCGTTCAGCGCCTCTTCGTAGCCTGACCTCAATATATTTTGGGGCGATAGTTATCGTTTAGAACTCTGCAGGTTTGGGAAGTGCAGGGCCCCTGAGCTCCATTTCCCAAGTCGCTTTTTTGTGAGTGGGACGCAACACGGCTGGATGGCTTCACGCCCTATTGTCGATCCGCGGTGGCAGGCTGAACCGCTGGTGAATTCTTCTTCGTGATGGGAAATGAGAGTGACATGTGCCCGACCAAACACCTCCAGCGAGTCTCTCATTGGTTCCCCCTCTTGCAGTTCATCCTGCGGACAAATTGCAGACGGTACGAAAGAGGCATGGAAAGGCGCCGAGTCTCCAAGTGGGGAGATTGTTAGTAAGGGGGCCTGAATGGAGAACACGAGCACCAGGAGAGGAAAACTGAGGTGAGTTTCAGAAAGCTTTCCCGATCCCACGGTGTAGCATCCGCTGGGTTTCCAATGAGTGCTTTCGCTGTCGGAAGATTGCGTTGAACCTGGAGAGTTGGGAGCCATGGAATGGGGAGCACGCAGGATTCCTTTCAAGGGTCTGCATTTGCTTTCCCAACCTCACCAATCGTCTCAGCCCCAAGAGTGTCCAGCCTTATGTCTTCTGCCGCTGGGGCTGTAGATGTGGTCAATCCTGGTTGCATGCCAGTCCCTGAACGCATTTTGGAAGAATTTCTCTCTGTTTTGCCCTGCTTGTTTCTTCTTTGTGTTGGAAATGTATCCTCAGAATGGGTCTGAGCTGATTTTCCCTGCTGGTTTTAGGCCGCTTTACACACACTTGATGCACTTACACAGAGATATCAAGACTTAGCTTTTAAGATGCTTACTAGTCGGATAGATACTTGTGCGATGAACAGGGTCTGGTGAGTCCAGTTGATTGAGCAAGGAGTAGGTCGTGTCCATTCCATATTCGGTTTTCGGAAGGGTATCTGTGCTCATTTCAAACTCGAGTTTTATGCGTCACCGCACCTCACCTTTCCCCTGAAGCAGGCATAAGTGTGTTTTCTAAAAGCGTGACTCTGTTCTGTTTGGGGATTCCGTTCATGGGGAGCGATTTTTACATTCCCTCTATAAGTGATATCATAAGTTTCTTTTTTTGTGGGACTTATTTCACTGAGGATGATCGTACCTAAATCCACTCAGGATGCTGCTACCAGCCTCATGACGTGGATTTCATGGCTGAGTGACACTCCATTGGACCTACGTAGCACCACTTGTCCACTTGTCCACTTGTCTTTGTCCACTTGTCCACTCGTCTTTGTCCACTTGGCTCTTTCCTGGGATATGAAACGTGTACCGGAGTGGAGGTTCTTGTCAAGACAGCAGCCCTCAACTTTGGGGTCCCTGTGTCTGGTTGATTTTTTCATTTTCCCAAGGTCAACGCCCATGTGTGGAAGTGCCCTATGCTCTGTGGTTCTGTGTTTTACATGGTTTGGGAAAGAGGATACACTTGTGAAGATTGGCTGTTGGCCATTGACATCCCGCCCATCAGCTTAACAAGGCTCCCTTGACTCCGTGGGCTGTCCTGCCTTTCTGGTTTTTAGACTTTTTTCGCCTGGCCCTTTTGCCCCGGGGGGGGGGGGGGCGAGAGATTTCTTGGTAGTGCTGATTTGCTCTCCCAGGTTGCTTGGTTGGCCAAAAAGGGCGTATGCGTTTTTTCCTGAATATATTCAGGAAAAAACGCATACGCCCTTTTTGGCCAACCGCATCATTGTCCACGTTCTGGCGCTTTTCATGTGCTATCGGGGCCATTCCGATGTACCCGTTGACATCCGTTTCCTGCAGTTCTGCCTTGCGTTCAGCGCCTCTTCGTAGCCTGACCTCAATATATTTTGGGGCGATACTTATCGTTTAGAACTCTGCAGGTTTGGGAAGTGCAGGGCCCCTGAGCTCCATTTCCCAAGTCGCTTTTTTGTGAGTGGGACGCAACACGGCTGGATGGCTTCACGCCCTATTGTCGATCCGCGGTTGCAGGCTGAACCGCTGGTGAATTCTTCTTCGTGATGGGAAATGAGAGTGACATGTGCCCGACCAAACACCTCCAGCGAGTCTCTCATTGGTTCCCCCTCTTGCAGTTCATCCTGCGGACAAATTGCAGACGGTACGAAAGAGGCATGGAAAGGCGCCGAGTCTCCAAGTGGGGAGATTGTTAGTAAGGGGGCCTGAATGGAGAACACGAGCACCAGGAGAGGAAAACTGAGGTGAGTTTCAGAAAGCTTTCCCGATCCCACGGTGTAGCATCCGCTGGGTTTCCAATGAGTGCTTTCGCTGTCGGAAGATTGCGTTGAACCTGGAGAGTTGGGAGCCATGGAATGGGGAGCACGCAGGATTCCTTTCAAGGGTCTGCATTTGCTTTCCCAACCTCACCAATCGTCTCAGCCCCAAGAGTGTCCAGCCTTATGTCTTCTGCCGCTGGGGCTGTAGATGTGGTCAATCCTGGTTGCATGCCAGTCCCTGAACGCATTTTGGAAGAATTTCTCTCTGTTTTGCCCTGCTTGTTTCTTCTTTGTGTTGGAAATGTATCCTCAGAATGGGTCTGAGCTGATTTTCCCTGCTGGTTTTAGGCCGCTTTACACACACTTGATGCACTTACACAGAGATATCAAGACTTAGCTTTTAAGATGCTTACTAGTCGGATAGATACTTGTGCGATGAACAGGGTCTGGTGAGTCCAGTTGATTGAGCAAGGAGTAGGTCGTGTCCATTCCATATTCGGTTTTCGGAAGGGTATCTGTGCTCATTTCAAACTCGAGTTTTATGCGTCACCGCACCTCACCTTTCCCCTGAAGCAGGCATAAGTGTGTTTTCTAAAAGCGTGACTCTGTTCTGTTTGGGGATTCCGTTCATGGGGAGCGATTTTTACATTCCCTCGATAAGTGATATCATAAGTTTCTTTTTTTGTGGGACTTATTTCACTGAGGATGATCGTACCTAAATCCACTCAGGATGCTGCTACCAGCCTCATGACGTGGATTTCATGGCTGAGTGACACTCCATTGGACCTACGTAGCACCACTTGTCCACTTGTCCACTTGTCTTTGTCCACTTGTCCACTCGTCTTTGTCCACTTGGCTCTTTCCTGGGATATGAAACGTGTACCGGAGTGGAGGTTCTTGTCAAGACAGCAGCCCTCAACTTTGGGGTCCCTGTGTCTGGTTGATTTTTTCATTTTCCCAAGGTCAACGCCCATGTGTGGAAGTGCCCTATGCTCTGTGGTTCTGTGTTTTACATGGTTTGAGAAAGAGGATACACTTGTGAAGATTGGCTGTTGGCCATTGACATCCCGCCCATCAGCTTAACAAGGCTCCCTTGACTCCGTGGGCTGTCCTGCCTTTCTGGTTTTTAGACTTTTTTCGCCTGGCCCTTTTGCCCCCGGGGTGGGGCGAGAGATTTCTTTGTAGTGCTGATTTGCTCTCCCAGGTTGCTTGGTTGGCCAAAAAGGGCGTATGCGTTTTTTCCTGAATATATTCAGGAAAAAACGCATACGCCCTTTTTGGCCAACCGCATCATTGTCCACGTTCTGGCGCTTTTCATGTGCTATCGGGGCCATTCCGATGTACCCGTTGACATCCGTTTCCTGCAGTTCTGCCTTGCGTTCAGCGCCTCTTCGTAGCCTGACCTCAATATATTTTGGGGCGATAGTTATCGTTTAGAACTCTGCAGGTTTGGGAAGTGCAGGGCCCCTGAGCTCCATTTCCCAAGTCGCTTTTTTGTGAGTGGGACGCAACACGGCTGGATGGCTTCACGCCCTATTGTCGATCCGCGGTGGCAGGCTGAACCGCTGGTGAATTCTTCTTCGTGATGGGAAATGAGAGTGACATGTGCCCGACCAAACACCTCCAGCGAGTCTCTCATTGGTTCCCCCTCTTGCAGTTCATCCTGCGGACAAATTGCAGACGGTACGAAAGAGGCATGGAAAGGCGCCGAGTCTCCAAGTGGGGAGATTGTTAGTAAGGGGGCCTGAATGGAGAACACGAGCACCAGGAGAGGAAAACTGAGGTGAGTTTCAGAAAGCTTTCCCGATCCCACGGTGTAGCATCCGCTGGGTTTCCAATGAGTGCTTTCGCTGTCGGAAGATTGCGTTGAACCTGGAGAGTTGGGAGCCATGGAATGGGGAGCACGCAGGATTCCTTTCAAGGGTCTGCATTTGCTTTCCCAACCTCACCAATCGTCTCAGCCCCAAGAGTGTCCAGCCTTATGTCTTCTGCCGCTGGGGCTGTAGATGTGGTCAATCCTGGTTGCATGCCAGTCCCTGAACGCATTTTGGAAGAATTTCTCTCTGTTTTGCCCTGCTTGTTTCTTCTTTGTGTTGGAAATGTATCCTCAGAATGGGTCTGAGCTGATTTTCCCTGCTGGTTTTAGGCCGCTTTACACACACTTGATGCACTTACACAGAGATATCAAGACTTAGCTTTTAAGATGCTTACTAGTCGGATAGATACTTGTGCGATGAACAGGGTCTGGTGAGTCCAGTTGATTGAGCAAGGAGTAGGTCGTGTCCATTCCATATTCGGTTTTCGGAAGGGTATCTGTGCTCATTTCAAACTCGAGTTTTATGCGTCACCGCACCTCACCTTTCCCCTGAAGCAGGCATAAGTGTGTTTTCTAAAAGCGTGACTCTGTTCTGTTTGGGGATTCCGTTCATGGGGAGCGATTTTTACATTCCCTCGATAAGTGATATCATAAGTTTCTTTTTTTGTGGGACTTATTTCACTGAGGATGATCGTACCTAAATCCACTCAGGATGCTGCTACCAGCCTCATGACGTGGATTTCATGGCTGAGTGACACTCCATTGGACCTACGTAGCACCACTTGTCCACTTGTCCACTTGTCTTTGTCCACTTGTCCACTCGTCTTTGTCCACTTGGCTCTTTCCTGGGATATGAAACGTGTACCGGAGTGGAGGTTCTTGTCAAGACAGCAGCCCTCAACTTTGGGGTCCCTGTGTCTGGTTGATTTTTTCATTTTCCCAAGGTCAACGCCCATGTGTGGAAGTGCCCTATGCTCTGTGGTTCTGTGTTTTACATGGTTTGGGAAAGAGGATACACTTGTGAAGATTGGCTGTTGGCCATTGACATCCCGCCCATCAGCTTAACAAGGCTCCCTTGACTCCGTGGGCTGTCCTGCCTTTCTGGTTTTTAGACTTTTTTCGCCTGGCCCTTTTGCCCCCGGGGGGGGGGCGAGAGATTTCTTGGTAGTGCTGATTTGCTCTCCCAGGTTGCTTGGTTGGCCAAAAAGGGCGTATGCGTTTTTTCCTGAATATATTCAGGAAAAAACGCATACGCCCTTTTTGGCCAACCGCATCATTGTCCACGTTCTGGCGCTTTTCATGTGCTATCGGGGCCATTCCGATGTACCCGTTGACATCCGTTTCCTGCAGTTCTGCCTTGCGTTCAGCGCCTCTTCGTAGCCTGACCTCAATATATTTTGGGGCGATAGTTATCGTTTAGAACTCTGCAGGTTTGGGAAGTGCAGGGCCCCTGAGCTCCATTTCCCAAGTCGCTTTTTTGTGAGTGGGACGCAACACGGCTGGATGGCTTCACGCCCTATTGTCGATCCGCGGTGGCAGGCTGAACCGCTGGTGAATTCTTCTTCGTGATGGGAAATGAGAGTGACATGTGCCCGACCAAACACCTCCAGCGAGTCTCTCATTGGTTCCCCCTCTTGCAGTTCATCCTGCGGACAAATTGCAGACGGTACGAAAGAGGCATGGAAAGGCGCCGAGTCTCCAAGTGGGGAGATTGTTAGTAAGGGGGCCTGAATGGAGAACACGAGCACCAGGAGAGGAAAACTGAGGTGAGTTTCAGAAAGCTTTCCCGATCCCACGGTGTAGCATCCGCTGGGTTTCCAATGAGTGCTTTCGCTGTCGGAAGATTGCGTTGAACCTGGAGAGTTGGGAGCCATGGAATGGGGAGCACGCAGGATTCCTTTCAAGGGTCTGCATTTGCTTTCCCAACCTCACCAATCGTCTCAGCCCCAAGAGTGTCCAGCCTTATGTCTTCTGCCGCTGGGGCTGTAGATGTGGTCAATCCTGGTTGCATGCCAGTCCCTGAACGCATTTTGGAAGAATTTCTCTCTGTTTTGCCCTGCTTGTTTCTTCTTTGTGTTGGAAATGTATCCTCAGAATGGGTCTGAGCTGATTTTCCCTGCTGGTTTTAGGCCGCTTTACACACACTTGATGCACTTACACAGAGATATCAAGACTTAGCTTTTAAGATGCTTACTAGTCGGATAGATACTTGTGCGATGAACAGGGTCTGGTGAGTCCAGTTGATTGAGCAAGGAGTAGGTCGTGTCCATTCCATATTCGGTTTTCGGAAGGGTATCTGTGCTCATTTCAAACTCGAGTTTTATGCGTCACCGCACCTCACCTTTCCCCTGAAGCAGGCATAAGTGTGTTTTCTAAAAGCGTGACTCTGTTCTGTTTGGGGATTCCGTTCATGGGGAGCGATTTTTACATTCCCTCGATAAGTGATATCATAAGTTTCTTTTTTTGTGGGACTTATTTCACTGAGGATGATCGTACCTAAATCCACTCAGGATGCTGCTACCAGCCTCATGACGTGGATTTCATGGCTGAGTGACACTCCATTGGACCTACGTAGCACCACTTGTCCACTTGTCCACTTGTCTTTGTCCACTTGTCCACTCGTCTTTGTCCACTTGGCTCTTTCCTGGGATATGAAACGTGTACCGGAGTGGAGGTTCTTGTCAAGACAGCAGCCCTCAACTTTGGGGTCCCTGTGTCTGGTTGATTTTTTCATTTTCCCAAGGTCAACGCCCATGTGTGGAAGTGCCCTATGCTCTGTGGTTCTGTGTTTTACATGGTTTGGGAAAGAGGATACACTTGTGAAGATTGGCTGTTGGCCATTGACATCCCGCCCATCAGCTTAACAAGGCTCCCTTGACTCCGTGGGCTGTCCTGCCTTTCTGGTTTTTAGACTTTTTTCGCCTGGCCCTTTTGCCCCGGGGGGGGGGGGGCGAGAGATTTCTTGGTAGTGCTGATTTGCTCTCCCAGGTTGCTTGGTTGGCCAAAAAGGGCGTATGCGTTTTTTCCTGAATATATTCAGGAAAAAACGCATACGCCCTTTTTGGCCAACCGCATCATTGTCCACGTTCTGGCGCTTTTCATGTGCTATCGGGGCCATTCCGATGTACCCGTTGACATCCGTTTCCTGCAGTTCTGCCTTGCGTTCAGCGCCTCTTCGTAGCCTGCGCTCAATATATTTTGGGGCGATAGTTATCGTTTAGAACTCTGCAGGTTTGGGAAGTGCAGGGCCCCTGAGCTCCATTTCCCAAGTCGCTTTTTTGTGAGTGGGACGCAACACGGCTGGATGGCTTCACGCCCTATTGTCGATCCGCGGTGGCAGGCTGAACCGCTGGTGAATTCTTCTTCGTGATGGGAAATGAGAGTGACATGTGCCCGACCAAACACCTCCAGCGAGTCTCTCATTGGTTCCCCCTCTTGCAGTTCATCCTGCGGACAAATTGCAGACGGTACGAAAGAGGCATGGAAAGGCGCCGAGTCTCCAAGTGGGGAGATTGTTAGTAAGGGGGCCTGAATGGAGAACACGAGCACCAGGAGAGGAAAACTGAGGTGAGTTTCAGAAAGCTTTCCCGATCCCACGGTGTAGCATCCGCTGGGTTTCCAATGAGTGCTTTCGCTGTCGGAAGATTGCGTTGAACCTGGAGAGTTGGGAGCCATGGAATGGGGAGCACGCAGGATTCCTTTCAAGGGTCTGCATTTGCTTTCCCAACCTCACCAATCGTCTCAGCCCCAAGAGTGTCCAGCCTTATGTCTTCTGCCGCTGGGGCTGTAGATGTGGTCAATCCTGGTTGCATGCCAGTCCCTGAACGCATTTTGGAAGAATTTCTCTCTGTTTTGCCCTGCTTGTTTCTTCTTTGTGTTGGAAATGTATCCTCAGAATGGGTCTGAGCTGATTTTCCCTGCTGGTTTTAGGCCGCTTTACACACACTTGATGCACTTACACAGAGATATCAAGACTTAGCTTTTAAGATGCTTACTAGTCGGATAGATACTTGTGCGATGAACAGGGTCTGGTGAGTCCAGTTGATTGAGCAAGGAGTAGGTCGTGTCCATTCCATATTCGGTTTTCGGAAGGGTATCTGTGCTCATTTCAAACTCGAGTTTTATGCGTCACCGTGTTAGACCTGAACGGTCTCTGAGGGGTCCCAGCTCGCCCAAGAACCGCCAAGAGTCGAGAGTCGCTGCAACACGCAAGAGGTTTATTAGGAGCCGGTGCACCGGGGTTCCTTGGTCCTCACGCAGGAGGCCGAAGAGGAACCCCCCCAAGCGGAATTACATACATTTTATAGTTTTCATTATGCAAAGTGTGGATATATCAAGGGTTTTTTCCTCATTGGTTTGTTTGTTCCTGGACCGGAGTGGGGACTTGGCTCTAGTTCCTTGATTGGTTAGCTGTTGGATGCCTGCTTTACATTTACCGGAGTGGGGGTCTTGGCTCTAGTTCCTTGATTGGTTAGCTGTTGGATGCCTACTTTACATTTACCGGAGTGGGGGTTGAGTCACATGAGTTATGGTTGGCTAGGGCGACCTTTAAACTCTGGCTTAATCATTCTTATCACCCGCCATACTGGTTTGCTGAGGTTTCATCCCCCGCCATACTTGTTTGCTCGGAGCGGTTTCTGCCCAGGGCGGGGACATTCCATTATCTTATTGCCAGCGAAAAAGCTTAAAGCTCAAAAGTATCGATAGGGAAGTAGGGGTGTAAGTATAGTTGAGGCCCTACATTCCCCCCTTTTCTTTTTGCAACTAATTTCAATCATGAAATTTCAGTCTCTTTCTGCAAGCTTTGATATTGTTGTCTTAGCATTAACACTTGTACTGCACTGACACGTTGTCTGATAAAGGCTATCAAGCGATTTAAAATGCATGGTCCAAAAGTTAAGAGCAGCAACAAAATAATGAGGGGTCCTAACAAGGTGGAAATTAAAGTAGTAAGCCAGGGTGATTTGTCAAACCATGATTGGAACCATCCTTTTTGATTTTTCCTTTCTTGTTGCCTTTTGTCCAGGCGCTCTCTAAGCCTGTCCATAGTTTCGGTGATAGCCCCAGAATGATCAATATAAAAACAACATTTTTTTTTTAATGCGGCACAGAGTCTTTCTTCTTTAAGAAATAGTAGATCTAATCCCCTCCGGTTTTGCATCACTACCTCAGAGAGTGAAGTAAGTGACTCCTTTAACTGAGTTATAGAGCTTTCTAATGCCCGGAGTTTAACATCCACAGCCTGTCTCAGGCTATCATAATAGTGAGGTTGCTGGATAAGGGCTGTTGCGTCTGTCCCTATTCCAGCCGCCATTCCCAACCCTAAAAGCACAGCCAGGGTAAGAGTCACAGGTTCCGGCCCAAATTTGAGGAAAATTTTATCCGAGTTATCATGTGGGGTGTTAGCTAGGTCATAATGATCAGACATGCCCCATGCTGACATCCCAATTGCCAACTTACATACATCAGGAAACAGATCAGGCCACCAAGTCCAAGGGGGTGCGGTGTGACTAACCGACCAGATCACATCTCCAGTCTGGGAGATGACTTGCCAGGTCAGCCGCTGGGGCATGTGAGGGCTAAAGTCACTCACGATTAGCTGAGGCAGCAGAGTCAGGATTATGAGCCGGATGATCGCAGGAGCTTGAGCTTGAGCGGGTTGCTGGTTTTCTGGACTTTCCATTCTGGTGTTGCTGAAGTTGGGAATGGGGTCAAGCCTCCGTGGATGTTGGGGCCGCCTTAACGTGCGAGGCGTGGATCCAGGCAGCTATGCCGTCTACCTTGACTGCAGTTGGAGTGGTGAGCAGTACGATGTAGGGGCCCTTCCAGCGGGGTTCCAGCGTCTGGGTCCGATGCCGGCGGACGTACACAGAGTCTCCGACCTGGAAGGGATGGGCTTCTGCAGGGGTCCCCGGCCGGTATGCCTCTGCCAACTGAGACCACACTTCCTTCTGAACCAGCTGGAGCCCCAACAGCCTGGCATATAGATCAGTATTATTTTGACAGTCTGGGCTAATACCTTTCCCCAATATGAGCAGAGGAGGAGGAGCCCCGTACAGAATTTCGAAAGGAGTAAGGTGATAGCGAGAGGGAGTTTCTGGCCCGAAACAGGGCCAGGGGAAGGAGCACCGTCCAATCAGTACCGCCAGTCTCTATGGACAATTTAGTCAAGGTCTCTTTTAGAGTCCTATTCATCCTTTCTACCTGTCCTGAACTTTGGGGTCTATAGGCACAATGTAATTTCCAATCAGTCCCCAGGTATTTGGCCACACCCTGACTTACCTGGGCAACGAAGGCGGGACCATTATCGGATCCTATTACCTTTGGTGCCCCGAACCGCGGGAAAATTTCTTCTAAGATCTTCTTGGTCACCATAGTAGCTGTCTCCTTTTTCGTTGGGAAAGCTTTTATCCATCCTGAAAAAGTGTCTATGAAAACTAAGAGATATCTGTTACCGTATCTTCCTGGACGGATTTCAGTGAAGTCGACTTCCCAGTAAGCTCCAGGTCGGTCTCCTCGGAGCCTCTTACCGCTGGCCACATTTCCTTTGTTTGTGTTCACCTGCTGGCATGGAATACATTCCCGAGCAATGTGCTCGGCTAATTTAGTTAGTCCCGGGACATCATATCCTGTTTTCTGCATCAGAGATACCATTTTCTTAGTTCCCAAATGAGTCCATCTATGAATTTGCTGTAGCATAGATTTGGCTTGCTGGGGGGACAAAGTTTCTTTAGTTATGGCTGGGGGTGTTACCTCTTTACCCTTTGGTGTTTCTGAGCCTGTTAATTCTAGGATGATTTCCCCCAGAGCTACTTCTTGTGCCACTCGATCAGCCATATTATTGCCAGTTATTATTGGTGAATTCCCTCTTTGGTGTCCGGGACAATGGATGATGCTAACTTTTGTAGGGAGCATCAGGGCTGCCAGCAGGGCTACAATTTCTTCCTTATTTTTGATTTTTTTTCTTGCCGAGGTCAATAAGCCCCTCTGCTGGTAAATGGCACCGTGGACATGTGCAGTGGCAAAAGCATACCTGCTGTCCGTATAAATGTTAACCTTTTTATTTTCTGCTAACTCTAAGGCCTTTGTTATGGCTATCAGTTCAGCCCGTTGAGCGGATGTTCCTTGTGGCAATGCAGCCGCCCATATGACTTCTTTTCCGTCTACCACCGCAGCTCCCGCCCGCCGCTTACCTTTATCCAGAAAACTGCTTCCATCCGTGAACCAAGTGAAGGCGGCGTCAGAGAGGGGCTGGTCCATCAGGTCGGGCCTTGTTCCATGGGCTGCCGCTAGTACCTCCTGACAATCATGGATAATTGTGGTGCCTTCTAGGTCAGGGTCAGGCAGCAAAGTAGCTGGGTTCAGCCCCGTGGCTGAAGTAAATTTAATGCGGTCCGAATTCAGGAGCAGAGTCTGATAATGTGTCATTCTGGCGTTGGTGAGCCATCTATCAGGCGGTTGGCGAATTACACTTTCTAGTGTATGAGGTGCAGTTATTGTCAGATTTTGTCCCAAAGTCAGTTTATCTGCATCTTTTACCAGTGTGGCCACGGCAGCAATTATTTTCAGACAGGCAGGCCAGCCAGCTGCCACAGGGTCTAATTTCTTTGATAGGTATGCAACAGGGCGATTCCAAGGGCCCAGCTTTTGAGTCAGTACTCCCTTTGCAATACCTTTGTTTTCTGCCACATATAGATGAAAAGGTTTAGTTACATCGGGTAGCCCTAGGGCCGGGGCTGATAGCAAGGCTCTCTTAATTTGGTCAAAAGCCCGTTGTTCCTTGTCACCCCATGTGAATGGGGTGCCGCTCTTGGTTAGGGGGTACAGAGGGGCTGTCAGTTCAGCAAACCCCGGAATCCATAGCCTGCAGAATCCAGCCGTCCCCAAGAATTCTCTGACCTGTTTGAGACTCTTAGGGGCAGGTATTCGGGCCACAGTGTCTTTTCTGCTTTCTGAGAGCCATCTGTCCTTCTTTTAGTAAATACCCCAGGTAACTGACCTGTCGCTGACAGATTTGGGCTTTCTTCGCTGATGCCCGGTATCCCAATGTTTCAAGTTCCGTCAGCAGTCTTTCAGTCCCCTTGATGCAGTCCTCTCGGGTTTCCGCAGCTAAAAGAATATCATCAACATATTGAAGCAGAGTTACCTGGGGGTTAGATTCTCTGTACGATGCCAGGTCCTGATGCAGCGCTTCATCGAAGATGGTAGGAGAATTTTTAAATCCTTGAGGCAGGCGTGTCCAAGTCAGCTGGCCTGCCATTCCCGAGGCAGGGTCCTTCCACTCGAAAGCAAAGTAGGGCTGGCTGAGGGAGGAAAGTCTCAAACAAAAGAAAGCATCCTTAAGATCCAAGACAGTGTACCAAGTATGTTGAGGTGGGAGAGTACTCAAGAGGTTATAAGGATTTGGCACAGTGGGGTGCAAGTCTGTTACCTGCTTGTTTACCTCTCGTAGATCCTGTACTGGCCTGTAGTCATTAGTCCCTGGCTTCTTAACAGGCAGGAGAGGCGTGTTCCATGCTGATTGGCATCTCACCAGGATTCCTAATTCCAGCAGTCTCTGTATATGCGGACGGATGCCGTCCCGAGCCTCTTTGCTCATAGGGTATTGGCGGATTGTTACTGGTGTGGCGGTAGCCTTAAGTTCCACTACCACCGGGGGGCGGTATTTTGCCATCCCCATCCCAGCAGTCTCAGCCCAGGCCTGAGGGAACCTGGTCATCCAGTCCTGCATATCAGTTTGAGGAGGTGAGGGTTTCTCATAGATCCTGTGTTCATCTTCTAATTTCATAGTTAAAATCTGGAGGAGCCTTCCCTGGCTATCCGTTATGGTGGGTCCCTCGGGCTGGAAGTGAATCTGTGCCCCGACTTTGGAGAGTAGGTCTCTCCCCAACAGCGGATAGGGGCATTCTGGAATGACCAGAAATGAGTGGGTCACTTGCCCCATTCCAAGATCTACAGTCCGGCGGGTGGTCCAAGAATATTGTTTATTTCCTGTAGCCCCTTGGACCCATGACCGCTTGTCTGAGAGAGGCCCTCTTGGTTGCAGGAGGACTGAGTGCTGAGCTCCAGTATCCACCAAAAACTGAACTGGTTCCCCCTCAACTTTCAGGGTTACCCTGGGCTCGGGGAGAGGGTCCAAGCCCTGACTTCCCTAATTTTCCTCTTCCAGGGGTAAAATTTTGTCTCTGGTTGGTTTTCCCCCATTCTTTTTTTAGGGCATTCTCTTACCCAGTGACCTTTTTTTACAGTAAGCACATTGATCCTTGTCTAATGGTCGCCTTCCTGTCCGCCCTTCCTATCTATTCCTGTCTCTAATATTTCCTCCTCTGACTACAGTGGCCAGTATCTTACTCAAATTCCTCTCTTGCCGCTTGTCCCGCCTTAATTCATGGGCTTCCTGTTCTTTCTGTCTCCTTTCCTCTCTCTCGTCCTGTTCCTTCTGTCTCCTTTCTTTCTTTTTTTCCTCGGTTTCTCTCTTATTGTATACTTTATCTGCCTCCTTAACTAGATCCTGGAGAGAGAAACCCTGGAGACCATCTAGTCTCTGTAACTTCTTTCTGATATCAGGGGCCGCCTGGTCAATAAAAGCCATAGCTATGGTGGCCTTGTGTTCCTCAGAAGTGGGGTCATAGGGAGTAAACCGCCGGAAGGCTTCCATTAGCCGCTCTAGGAACACAGTTGGTAATTCCTGGGGCCCCTGAGTTACCTCTCTTACCTTTGCCAAATTCGTGGGCCGTCTGGCCGCTCCATGGAGACCCGCCACTAGAGCCTGGCGATACATTTTCAGGTGCTCCTTACCTTCAGGAGTGTTAAAATCCCAGTTCGGTCTGACAAGAGGGAAGCCAGCGTCAATCTCATTAGGCAGCTGGGTGGGCTGCCCGTTTGTGCCTAAAACATTTTTCCTAGCTTTTAAGAGGACTCTTTGTCTTTCCTCAGTGGTGAGGAGAGTCTGCAGAAGCTGCTGGCAATCATCCCAGGTAGGCTGATGGGAGAAAACAAGAGACTCTATTAAAGCAGTGAGAGCCTGTGGATTTTCAGAGAAAGTAGGGTTATGCATCTCCCAGTTATAAAGATCTGCAGAGGAAAAGGGCCAGTATTGGAGGGGCCTCGATCAGAAGGACTTGGGCCCCCCCACGAGCGGCGCCGGGGGAGGTGGAGCATGAGCGCACGTGTTAGAGCGCGGCGACGGGTCTGGTTCCCTCGGCCCCGGGATTCGGCGAGCCCTGTTGCCGGGGGGCTGTAACACTCGGGGAGGGGTGGGCCCGCCGCCGCCGACGCCGATGCCGCCGACGCCGACGCCGCCGACGCCGGCGCCGCCGCCGCTGGCCAGCCGCCGAGACGATGACGACCGCGACGACCGCGACGACGCCCCCCCCGAGCCACCTTACCCACCGGCCTTCCCAGCCGTCCCGGAGCCGGTCGCGGCGCACCGCCGCGGTGGAAATGCGCCCGGCGGCTGCCGGTCGCCGGCCGGGGGGCGGTCCCCCGCCGGCCCCACCCCCGGCCCCACCCCCGGCCCCGCCCGCCTACCCCCGCGACCCCCCCGTCCCCATCCGCCCGCGGAGACGCGGGGGGAGAGGCGAGGGGGGAGGGGTTGGGAGGAACGGGGAGCGGGAAAGATCCGCCGGGCCGCCGGCACGGCCGGACCCGCCGCCGGGTTGAATCCTCCGGGCGGACTGCGCGGACCCCACCCGTTTACCTCTTGAATTCTCTTCAAAGTTCTTTTCAACTTTCCCTTACGGTACTTGTTGACTATCGGTCTCGTGCCGGTATTTAGCCTTAGATGGAGTTTACCACCCGCTTTGGGCTGCATTCCCAAGCAACCCGACTCCGGGAAGACCCGGGCCCGGCGCGCCGGGGGCCGCTACCGGCCTCATACCGTCCACGGGCTGGGCCCTAGACTTAACTTCGGTCCAGTGACTTAGAGTGAGAGAGAGAGACGTCGTCATAGTTTGTCCCATTATCGTCCGTCAGGAGAAAGATAGAGCACAGGAGAACAATAAAATTTCAGAAGACACACATTAATATTGCCGCCGCGAGCTCGTTTTAAAACCGCAACCAACTCAGATTCAGATGGCAGTTTGTATATCCTGCCAGGACCGATGAAGGGGAGACAAAATTTGTCTCTCCTTCCAGATGGACCACCAGGGCGTCCCCCAGGGTCCGTGGACACCAGCTATTGGCACGTCTGCCTAGCCAGGAGTCCAATACAGATTTCACAGAGAACCGGTTCGCGCGGCTTCTTTCTGATGGCGGCTTACAGAGGACAGAAGACGAACAGACAGACAATTAGGCCTACCTGATACCTCCAACTCCCGAGGTTCCGGCGACCCGGGGCGAGTGGGGATCCCGGACGAGCCCCCAATCTGTTAGACCTGAACGGTCTCTGAGGGGTCCCAGCTCGCCCAAGAACCGCCAAGAGTCGAGAGTCGCTGCAACACGCAAGAGGTTTATTAGGAGCCGGTGCACCGGGGTTCCTTGGTCCTCACGCAGGAGGCCGAAGAGGAACCCCCCCAAGCGGAATTACATACATTTTATAGTTTTCATTATGCAAAGTGTGGATATATCAAGGGTTTTTTCCTCATTGGTTTGTTTGTTCCTGGACCGGAGTGGGGACTTGGCTCTAGTTCCTTGATTGGTTAGCTGTTGGATGCCTGCTTTACATTTACCGGAGTGGGGGTCTTGGCTCTAGTTCCTTGATTGGTTAGCTGTTGGATGCCTACTTTACATTTACCGAGTGGGGGTTGAGTCACATGAGTTATGGTTGGCTAGGGCGACCTTTAAACTCTGGCTTAATCATTCTTATCACCCGCCATACTGGTTTGCTGAGGTTTCATCCCCCGCCATACTTGTTTGCTCGGAGCGGTTTCTGCCCAGGGCGGGGACATTCCATTATCTTATTGCCAGCGAAAAAGCTTAAAGCTCAAAAGTATCGATAGGGAAGTAGGGGTGTAAGTATAGTTGAGGCCCTACAACCGCACCTCACCTTTCCCCTGAAGCAGGCATAAGTGTGTTTTCTAAAAGCGTGACTCTGTTCTGTTTGGGGATTCCGTTCATGGGGAGCGATTTTTACATTCCCTCGATAAGTGATATCATAAGTTTCTTTTTTTGTGGGACTTATTTCACTGAGGATGATCGTACCTAAATCCACTCAGGATGCTGCTACCAGCCTCATGACGTGGATTTCATGGCTGAGTGACACTCCATTGGACCTACGTAGCACCACTTGTCCACTTGTCCACTTGTCTTTGTCCACTTGTCCACTCGTCTTTGTCCACTTGGCTCTTTCCTGGGATATGAAACGTGTACCGGAGTGGAGGTTCTTGTCAAGACAGCAGCCCTCAACTTTGGGGTCCCTGTGTCTGGTTGATTTTTTCATTTTCCCAAGGTCAACGCCCATGTGTGGAAGTGCCCTATGCTCTGTGGTTCTGTGTTTTACATGGTTTGGGAAAGAGGATACACATGTGAAGATTGGCTGTTGGCCATTGACATCCCACCCATCAGCTTAACAAGGCTCCCTTGACTCCGTGGGCTGTCCTGCCTTTCTGGTTTTTAGACTTTTTTCGCCTGGCCCTTTTGCCCCCGTGGGGGGCGGCGAGAGATTTCTTTGTAGTGCTGATTTGCTCTCCCAGGTTGCTTGGTTGGCCAAAAAGGGCGTATGCGTTTTTTCCTGAATATATTCAGGAAAAAACGCATACGCCCTTTTTGGCCAACCGCATCATTGTCCACGTTCTGGCGCTTTTCATGTGCTATCGGGGCCATTCCGATGTACCCGTTGACATCCGTTTCCTGCAGTTCTGCCTTGCGTTCAGCGCCTCTTCGTAGCCTGACCTCAATATATTTTGGGGCGATAGTTATCGTTTAGAACTCTGCAGGTTTGGGAAGTGCAGGGCCCCTGAGCTCCATTTCCCAAGTCGCTTTTTTGTGAGTGGGACGCAACACGGCTGGATGGCTTCACGCCCTATTGTCGATCCGCGGTGGCAGGCTGAACCGCTGGTGAATTCTTCTTCGTGATGGGAAATGAGAGTGACATGTGCCCGACCAAACACCTCCAGCGAGTCTCTCATTGGTTCCCCCTCTTGCAGTTCATCCTGCGGACAAATTGCAGACGGTACGAAAGAGGCATGGAAAGGCGCCGAGACTCCAAGTGGGGAGATTGTTAGTAAGGGGGCCTGAATGGAGAACACGAGCACCAGGAGAGGAAAACTGAGGTGAGTTTCAGAAAGCTTTCCCGATCCCACGGTGTAGCATCCGCTGGGTTTCCAATGAGTGCTTTCGCTGTCGGAAGATTGCGTTGAACCTGGAGAGTTGGGAGCCATGGAATGGGGAGCACGCAGGATTCCTTTCAAGGGTCTGCATTTGCTTTCCCAACCTCACCAATCGTCTCAGCCCCAAGAGTGTCCAGCCTTATGTCTTCTGCCGCTGGGGCTGTAGATGTGGTCAATCCTGGTTGCATGCCAGTCCCTGAACGCATTTTGGAAGAATTTCTCTCTGTTTTGCCCTGCTTGTTTCTTCTTTGTGTTGGAAATGTATCCTCAGAATGGGTCTGAGCTGATTTTCCCTGCTGGTTTTAGGCCGCTTTACACACACTTGATGCACTTACACAGAGATATCAAGACTTAGCTTTTAAGATGCTTACTAGTCGGATAGATACTTGTGCGATGAACAGGGTCTGGTGAGTCCAGTTGATTGAGCAAGGAGTAGGTCGTGTCCATTCCATATTCGGTTTTCGGAAGGGTATCTGTGCTCATTTCAAACTCGAGTTTTATGCGTCACCGCACCTCACCTTTCCCCTGAAGCAGGCATAAGTGTGTTTTCTAAAAGCGTGACTCTGTTCTGTTTGGGGATTCCGTTCATGGGGAGCGATTTTTACATTCCCTCGATAAGTGATATCATAAGTTTCTTTTTTTGTGGGACTTATTTCACTGAGGATGATCGTACCTAAATCCACTCAGGATGCTGCTACCAGCCTCATGACGTGGATTTCATGGCTGAGTGACACTCCATTGGACCTACGTAGCACCACTTGTCCACTTGTCTTTGTCCACTTGTCCACTCGTCTTTGTCCACTTGGCTCTTTCCTGGGATATGAAACGTGTACCGGAGTGGAGGTTCTTGTCAAGACAGCAGCCCTCAACTTTGGGGTCCCTGTGTCTGGTTGATTTTTTCATTTTCCCAAGGTCAACGCCCATGTGTGGAAGTGCCCTATGCTCTGTGGTTCTGTGTTTTACATGGTTTGGGAAAGAGGATACACTTGTGAAGATTGGCTGTTGGCCATTGACATCCCGCCCATCAGCTTAACAAGGCTCCCTTGACTCCGTGGGCTGTCCTGCCTTTCTGGTTTTTAGACTTTTTTCGCCTGGCCCTTTTGCCCCGGGGGGGGGGCGAGAGATTTCTTTGTAGTGCTGATTTGCTCTCCCAGGTTGCTTGGTTGGCCAAAAAGGGCGTATGCGTTTTTTCCTGAATATATTCAGGAAAAAACGCATACGCCCTTTTTGGCCAACCGCATCATTGTCCACGTTCTGGCGCTTTTCATGTGCTATCGGGGCCATTCCGATGTACCCGTTGACATCCGTTTCCTGCAGTTCTGCCTTGCGTTCAGCGCCTCTTCGTAGCCTGACCTCAATATATTTTGGGGCGATAGTTATCGTTTAGAACTCTGCAGGTTTGGGAAGTGCAGGGCCCCTGAGCTCCATTTCCCAAGTCGCTTTTTTGTGAGTGGGACGCAACACGGCTGGATGGCTTCACGCCCTATTGTCGATCCGCGGTGGCAGGCTGAACCGCTGGTGAATTCTTCTTCGTGATGGGAAATGAGAGTGACATGTGCCCGACCAAACACCTCCAGCGAGTCTCTCATTGGTTCCCCCTCTTGCAGTTCATCCTGCGGACAAATTGCAGACGGTACGAAAGAGGCATGGAAAGGCGCCGAGTCTCCAAGTGGGGAGATTGTTAGTAAGGGGGCCTGAATGGAGAACACGAGCACCAGGAGAGGAAAACTGAGGTGAGTTTCAGAAAGCTTTCCCGATCCCACGGTGTAGCATCCGCTGGGTTTCCAATGAGTGCTTTCGCTGTCGGAAGATTGCGTTGAACCTGGAGAGTTGGGAGCCATGGAATGGGGAGCACGCAGGATTCCTTTCAAGGGTCTGCATTTGCTTTCCCAACCTCACCAATCGTCTCAGCCCCAAGAGTGTCCAGCCTTATGTCTTCTGCCGCTGGGGCTGTAGATGTGGTCAATCCTGGTTGCATGCCAGTCCCTGAACGCATTTTGGAAGAATTTCTCTCTGTTTTGCCCTGCTTGTTTCTTCTTTGTGTTGGAAATGTATCCTCAGAATGGGTCTGAGCTGATTTTCCCTGCTGGTTTTAGGCCGCTTTACACACACTTGATGCACTTACACAGAGATATCAAGACTTAGCTTTTAAGATGCTTACTAGTCGGATAGATACTTGTGCGATGAACAGGGTCTGGTGAGTCCAGTTGATTGAGCAAGGAGTAGGTCGTGTCCATTCCATATTCGGTTTTCGGAAGGGTATCTGTGCTCATTTCAAACTCGAGTTTTATGCGTCACCGCACCTCACCTTTCCCCTGAAGCAGGCATAAGTGTGTTTTCTAAAAGCGTGACTCTGTTCTGTTTGGGGATTCCGTTCATGGGGAGCGATTTTTACATTCCCTCGATAAGTGATATCATAAGTTTCTTTTTTTGTGGGACTTATTTCACTGAGGATGATCGTACCTAAATCCACTCAGGATGCTGCTACCAGCCTCATGACGTGGATTTCATGGCTGAGTGACACTCCATTGGACCTACGTAGCACCACTTGTCCACTTGTCCACTTGTCTTTGTCCACTTGTCCACTCGTCTTTGTCCACTTGGCTCTTTCCTGGGATATGAAACGTGTACCGGAGTGGAGGTTCTTGTCAAGACAGCAGCCCTCAACTTTGGGGTCCCTGTGTCTGGTTGATTTTTTCATTTTCCCAAGGTCAACGCCCATGTGTGGAAGTGCCCTATGCTCTGTGGTTCTGTGTTTTACATGGTTTGGGAAAGAGGATAATACACTTGTGAAGATTGGCTGTTGGCCATTGACATCCCGCCCATCAGCTTAACAAGGCTCCCTTGACTCCGTGGGCTGTCCTGCCTTTCTGGTTTTTAGATTTTTTTCGCCTGGCCCTTTTGCCCCCCGGGGGGGGGGCGAGAGATTTCTTGGTAGTGCTGATTTGCTCTCCCAGGTTGCTTGGTTGGCCAAAAAGGGCGTATGCGTTTTTTCCTGAATATATTCAGGAAAAAACGCATACGCCCTTTTTGGCCAACCGCATCATTGTCCACGTTCTGGCGCTTTTCATGTGCTATCGGGGCCATTCCGATGTACCCGTTGACATCCGTTTCCTGCAGTTCTGCCTTGCGTTCAGCGCCTCTTCGTAGCCTGACCTCAATATATTTTGGGGCGATAGTTATCGTTTAGAACTCTGCAGGTTTGGGAAGTGCAGGGCCCCTGAGCTCCATTTCCCAAGTCGCTTTTTTGTGAGTGGGACGCAACACGGCTGGATGGCTTCACGCCCTATTGTCGATCCGCGGTGGCAGGCTGAACCGCTGGTGAATTCTTCTTCGTGATGGGAAATGAGAGTGACATGTGCCCGACCAAACACCTCCAGCGAGTCTCTCATTGGTTCCCCCTCTTGCAGTTCATCCTGCGGACAAATTGCAGACGGTACGAAAGAGGCATGGAAAGGCGCCGAGTCTCCAAGTGGGGAGATTGTTAGTAAGGGGGCCTGAATGGAGAACACGAGCACCAGGAGAGGAAAACTGAGGTGAGTTTCAGAAAGCTTTCCCGATCCCACGGTGTAGCATCCGCTGGGTTTCCAATGAGTGCTTTCGCTGTCGGAAGATTGCGTTGAACCTGGAGAGTTGGGAGCCATGGAATGGGGAGCACGCAGGATTCCTTTCAAGGGTCTGCATTTGCTTTCCCAACCTCACCAATCGTCTCAGCCCCAAGAGTGTCCAGCCTTATGTCTTCTGCCGCTGGGGCTGTAGATGTGGTCAATCCTGGTTGCATGCCAGTCCCTGAACGCATTTTGGAAGAATTTCTCTCTGTTTTGCCCTGCTTGTTTCTTCTTTGTGTTGGAAATGTATCCTCAGAATGGGTCTGAGCTGATTTTCCCTGCTGGTTTTAGGCCGCTTTACACACACTTGATGCACTTACACAGAGATATCAAGACTTAGCTTTTAAGATGCTTACTAGTCGGATAGATACTTGTGCGATGAACAGGGTCTGGTGAGTCCAGTTGATTGAGCAAGGAGTAGGTCGTGTCCATTCCATATTCGGTTTTCGGAAGGGTATCTGTGCTCATTTCAAACTCGAGTTTTATGCGTCACCGCACCTCACCTTTCCCCTGAAGCAGGCATAAGTGTGTTTTCTAAAAGCGTGACTCTGTTCTGTTTGGGGATTCCGTTCATGGGGAGCGATTTTTACATTCCCTCGATAAGTGATATCATAAGTTTCTTTTTTTGTGGGACTTATTTCACTGAGGATGATCGTACCTAAATCCACTCAGGATGCTGCTACCAGCCTCATGACGTGGATTTCATGGCTGAGTGACACTCCATTGGACCTACGTAGCACCACTTGTCCACTTGTCCACTTGTCTTTGTCCACTTGTCCACTCGTCTTTGTCCACTTGGCTCTTTCCTGGGATATGAAACGTGTACCGGAGTGGAGGTTCTTGTCAAGACAGCAGCCCTCAACTTTGGGGTCCCTGTGTCTGGTTGATTTTTTCATTTTCCCAAGGTCAACGCCCATGTGTGGAAGTGCCCTATGCTCTGTGGTTCTGTGTTTTACATGGTTTGGGAAAGAGGATACACTTGTGAAGATTGGCTGTTGGCCATTGACATCCCGCCCATCAGCTTAACAAGGCTCCCTTGACTCCGTGGGCTGTCCTGCCTTTCTGGTTTTTAGACTTTTTTCGCCTGGCCCTTTTGCCCCGGGGGGGGGGGGGCGAGAGATTTCTTTGTAGTGCTGATTTGCTCTCCCAGGTTGCTTGGTTGGCCAAAAAGGGCGTATGCGTTTTTTCCTGAATATATTCAGGAAAAAACGCATACGCCCTTTTTGGCCAACCGCATCATTGTCCACGTTCTGGCGCTTTTCATGTGCTATCGGGGCCATTCCGATGTACCCGTTGACATCCGTTTCCTGCAGTTCTGCCTTGCGTTCAGCGCCTCTTCGTAGCCTGACCTCAATATATTTTGGGGCGATAGTTATCGTTTAGAACTCTGCAGGTTTGGGAAGTGCAGGGCCCCTGAGCTCCATTTCCCAAGTCGCTTTTTTGTGAGTGGGACGCAACACGGCTGGATGGCTTCACGCCCTATTGTCGATCCGCGGTTGCAGGCTGAACCGCTGGTGAATTCTTCTTCGTGATGGGAAATGAGAGTGACATGTGCCCGACCAAACACCTCCAGCGAGTCTCTCATTGGTTCCCCCTCTTGCAGTTCATCCTGCGGACAAATTGCAGACGGTACGAAAGAGGCATGGAAAGGCGCCGAGTCTCCAAGTGGGGAGATTGTTAGTAAGGGGGCCTGAATGGAGAACACGAGCACCAGGAGAGGAAAACTGAGGTGAGTTTCAGAAAGCTTTCCCGATCCCACGGTGTAGCATCCGCTGGGTTTCCAATGAGTGCTTTCGCTGTCGGAAGATTGCGTTGAACCTGGAGAGTTGGGAGCCATGGAATGGGGAGCACGCAGGATTCCTTTCAAGGGTCTGCATTTGCTTTCCCAACCTCACCAATCGTCTCAGCCCCAAGAGTGTCCAGCCTTATGTCTTCTGCCGCTGGGGCTGTAGATGTGGTCAATCCTGGTTGCATGCCAGTCCCTGAACGCATTTTGGAAGAATTTCTCTCTGTTTTGCCCTGCTTGTTTCTTCTTTGTGTTGGAAATGTATCCTCAGAATGGGTCTGAGCTGATTTTCCCTGCTGGTTTTAGGCCGCTTTACACACACTTGATGCACTTACACAGAGATATCAAGACTTAGCTTTTAAGATGCTTACTAGTCGGATAGATACTTGTGCGATGAACAGGGTCTGGTGAGTCCAGTTGATTGAGCAAGGAGTAGGTCGTGTCCATTCCATATTCGGTTTTCGGAAGGGTATCTGTGCTCATTTCAAACTCGAGTTTTATGCGTCACCGCACCTCACCTTTCCCCTGAAGCAGGCATAAGTGTGTTTTCTAAAAGCGTGACTCTGTTCTGTTTGGGGATTCCGTTCATGGGGAGCGATTTTTACATTCCCTCGATAAGTGATATCCTAAGTTTCTTTTTTTGTGGGACTTATTTCACTGAGGATGATCGTACCTAAATCCACTCAGGATGCTGCTACCAGCCTCATGACGTGGATTTCATGGCTGAGTGACACTCCATTGGACCTACGTAGCACCACTTGTCCACTTGTCCACTTGTCTTTGTCCACTTGTCCACTCGTCTTTGTCCACTTGGCTCTTTCCTGGGATATGAAACGTGTACCGGAGTGGAGGTTCTTGTCAAGACAGCAGCCCTCAACTTTGGGGTCCCTGTGTCTGGTTGATTTTTTCATTTTCCCAAGGTCAACGCCCATGTGTGGAAGTGCCCTATGCTCTGTGGTTCTGTGTTTTACATGGTTTGGGAAAGAGGATACACTTGTGAAGATTGGCTGTTGGCCATTGACATCCCGCCCATCAGCTTAACAAGGCTCCCTTGACTCCGTGGGCTGTCCTGCCTTTCTGGTTTTTAGACTTTTTTCGCCTGGCCCTTTTGCCCCGGGGGGGGGGGCGAGAGATTTCTTTGTAGTGCTGATTTGCTCTCCCAGGTTGCTTGGTTGGCCAAAAAGGGCGTATGCGTTTTTTCCTGAATATATTCAGGAAAAAACGCATACGCCCTTTTGGGCCAACCGCATCATTGTCCACGTTCTGGCGCTTTTCATGTGCTATCGGGGCCATTCCGATGTACCCGTTGACATCCGTTTCCTGCAGTTCTGCCTTGCGTTCAGCGCCTCTTCGTAGCCTGACCTCAATATATTTTGGGGCGATAGTTATCGTTTAGAACTCTGCAGGTTTGGGAAGTGCAGGGCCCCTGAGCTCCATTTCCCAAGTCGCTTTTTTGTGAGTGGGACGCAACACGGCTGGATGGCTTCACGCCCTATTGTCGATCCGCGGTGGCAGGCTGAACCGCTGGTGAATTCTTCTTCGTGATGGGAAATGAGAGTGACATGTGCCCGACCAAACACCTCCAGCGAGTCTCTCATTGGTTCCCCCTCTTGCAGTTCATCCTGCGGACAAATTGCAGACGGTACGAAAGAGGCATGGAAAGGCGCCGAGTCTCCAAGTGGGGAGATTGTTAGTAAGGGGGCCTGAATGGAGAACACGAGCACCAGGAGAGGAAAACTGAGGTGAGTTTCAGAAAGCTTTCCCGATCCCACGGTGTAGCATCCGCTGGGTTTCCAATGAGTGCTTTCGCTGTCGGAAGATTGCGTTGAACCTGGAGAGTTGGGAGCCATGGAATGGGGAGCACGCAGGATTCCTTTCAAGGGTCTGCATTTGCTTTCCCAACCTCACCAATCGTCTCAGCCCCAAGAGTGTCCAGCCTTATGTCTTCTGCCGCTGGGGCTGTAGATGTGGTCAATCCTGGTTGCATGCCAGTCCCTGAACGCATTTTGGAAGAATTTCTCTCTGTTTTGCCCTGCTTGTTTCTTCTTTGTGTTGGAAATGTATCCTCAGAATGGGTCTGAGCTGATTTTCCCTGCTGGTTTTAGGCCGCTTTACACACACTTGATGCACTTACACAGAGATATCAAGACTTAGCTTTTAAGATGCTTACTAGTCGGATAGATACTTGTGCGATGAACAGGGTCTGGTGAGTCCAGTTGATTGAGCAAGGAGTAGGTCGTGTCCATTCCATATTCGGTTTTCGGAAGGGTATCTGTGCTCATTTCAAACTCGAGTTTTATGCGTCACCGCACCTCACCTTTCCCCTGAAGCAGGCATAAGTGTGTTTTCTAAAAGCGTGACTCTGTTCTGTTTGGGGATTCCGTTCATGGGGAGCGATTTTTACATTCCCTCGATAAGTGATATCATAAGTTTCTTTTTTTGTGGGACTTATTTCACTGAGGATGATCGTACCTAAATCCACTCAGGATGCTGCTACCAGCCTCATGACGTGGATTTCATGGCTGAGTGACACTCCATTGGACCTACGTAGCACCACTTGTCCACTTGTCCACTTGTCTTTGTCCACTTGTCCACTCGTCTTTGTCCACTTGGCTCTTTCCTGGGATATGAAACGTGTACCGGAGTGGAGGTTCTTGTCAAGACAGCAGCCCTCAACTTTGGGGTCCCTGTGTCTGGTTGATTTTTTCATTTTCCCAAGGTCAACGCCCATGTGTGGAAGTGCCCTATGCTCTGTGGTTCTGTGTTTTACATGGTTTGGGAAAGAGGATACACTTGTGAAGATTGGCTGTTGGCCATTGACATCCCGCCCATCAGCTTAACAAGGCTCCCTTGACTCCGTGGGCTGTCCTGCCTTTCTGGTTTTTAGACTTTTTTCGCCTGGCCCTTTTGCCCCGGGGGGGGGGGGCGAGAGATTTCTTTGTAGTGCTGATTTGCTCTCCCAGGTTGCTTGGTTGGCCAAAAAGGGCGTATGCGTTTTTTCCTGAATATATTCAGGAAAAAACGCATACGCCCTTTTTGGCCAACCGCATCATTGTCCACGTTCTGGCGCTTTTCATGTGCTATCGGGGCCATTCCGATGTACCCGTTGACATCCGTTTCCTGCAGTTCTGCCTTGCGTTCAGCGCCTCTTCGTAGCCTGACCTCAATATATTTTGGGGCGATAGTTATCGTTTAGAACTCTGCAGGTTTGGGAAGTGCAGTGCCCCTGAGCTCCATTTCCCAAGTCGCTTTTTTGTGAGTGGGACGCAACACGGCTGGATGGCTTCACGCCCTATTGTCGATCCGCGGTTGCAGGCTGAACCGCTGGTGAATTCTTCTTCGTGATGGGAAATGAGAGTGACATGTGCCCGACCAAACACCTCCAGCGAGTCTCTCATTGGTTCCCCCTCTTGCAGTTCATCCTGCGGACAAATTGCAGACGGTACGAAAGAGGCATGGAAAGGCGCCGAGTCTCCAAGTGGGGAGATTGTTAGTAAGGGGGCCTGAATGGAGAACACGAGCACCAGGAGAGGAAAACTGAGGTGAGTTTCAGAAAGCTTTCCCGATCCCACGGTGTAGCATCCGCTGGGTTTCCAATGAGTGCTTTCGCTGTCGGAAGATTGCGTTGAACCTGGAGAGTTGGGAGCCATGGAATGGGGAGCACGCAGGATTCCTTTCAAGGGTCTGCATTTGCTTTCCCAACCTCACCAATCGTCTCAGCCCCAAGAGTGTCCAGCCTTATGTCTTCTGCCGCTGGGGCTGTAGATGTGGTCAATCCTGGTTGCATGCCAGTCCCTGAACGCATTTTGGAAGAATTTCTCTCTGTTTTGCCCTGCTTGTTTCTTCTTTGTGTTGGAAATGTATCCTCAGAATGGGTCTGAGCTGATTTTCCCTGCTGGTTTTAGGCCGCTTTACACACACTTGATGCACTTACACAGAGATATCAAGACTTAGCTTTTAAGATGCTTACTAGTCGGATAGATACTTGTGCGATGAACAGGGTCTGGTGAGTCCAGTTGATTGAGCAAGGAGTAGGTCGTGTCCATTCCATATTCGGTTTTCGGAAGGGTATCTGTGCTCATTTCAAACTCGAGTTTTATGCGTCACCGCACCTCACCTTTCCCCTGAAGCAGGCATAAGTGTGTTTTCTAAAAGCGTGACTCTGTTCTGTTTGGGGATTCCGTTCATGGGGAGCGATTTTTACATTCCCTCGATAAGTGATATCATAAGTTTCTTTTTTTGTGGGACTTATTTCACTGAGGATGATCGTACCTAAATCCACTCAGGATGCTGCTACCAGCCTCATGACGTGGATTTCATGGCTGAGTGACACTCCATTGGACCTACGTAGCACCACTTGTCCACTTGTCCACTTGTCTTTGTCCACTTGTCCACTCGTCTTTGTCCACTTGGCTCTTTCCTGGGATATGAAACGTGTACCGGAGTGGAGGTTCTTGTCAAGACAGCAGCCCTCAACTTTGGGGTCCCTGTGTCTGGTTGATTTTTTCATTTTCCCAAGGTCAACGCCCATGTGTGGAAGTGCCCTATGCTCTGTGGTTCTGTGTTTTACATGGTTTGGGAAAGAGGATACACTTGTGAAGATTGGCTGTTGGCCATTGACATCCCGCCCATCAGCTTAACAAGGCTCCCTTGACTCCGTGGGCTGTCCTGCCTTTCTGGTTTTTAGACTTTTTTCGCCTGGCCCTTTTGCCCCGGGGGGGGGGGGCGAGAGATTTCTTTGTAGTGCTGATTTGCTCTCCCAGGTTGCTTGGTTGGCCAAAAAGGGCGTATGCGTTTTTTCCTGAATATATTCAGGAAAAAACGCATACGCCCTTTTTGGCCAACCGCATCATTGTCCACGTTCTGGCGCTTTTCATGTGCTATCGGGGCCATTCCGATGTACCCGTTGACATCCGTTTCCTGCAGTTCTGCCTTGCGTTCAGCGCCTCTTCGTAGCCTGACCTCAATATATTTTGGGGCGATAGTTATCGTTTAGAACTCTGCAGGTTTGGGAAGTGCAGTGCCCCTGAGCTCCATTTCCCAAGTCGCTTTTTTGTGAGTGGGACGCAACACGGCTGGATGGCTTCACGCCCTATTGTCGATCCGCGGTTGCAGGCTGAACCGCTGGTGAATTCTTCTTCGTGATGGGAAATGAGAGTGACATGTGCCCGACCAAACACCTCCAGCGAGTCTCTCATTGGTTCCCCCTCTTGCAGTTCATCCTGCGGACAAATTGCAGACGGTACGAAAGAGGCATGGAAAGGCGCCGAGTCTCCAAGTGGGGAGATTGTTAGTAAGGGGGCCTGAATGGAGAACACGAGCACCAGGAGAGGAAAACTGAGGTGAGTTTCAGAAAGCTTTCCCGATCCCACGGTGTAGCATCCGCTGGGTTTCCAATGAGTGCTTTCGCTGTCGGAAGATTGCGTTGAACCTGGAGAGTTGGGAGCCATGGAATGGGGAGCACGCAGGATTCCTTTCAAGGGTCTGCATTTGCTTTCCCAACCTCACCAATCGTCTCAGCCCCAAGAGTGTCCAGCCTTATGTCTTCTGCCGCTGGGGCTGTAGATGTGGTCAATCCTGGTTGCATGCCAGTCCCTGAACGCATTTTGGAAGAATTTCTCTCTGTTTTGCCCTGCTTGTTTCTTCTTTGTGTTGGAAATGTATCCTCAGAATGGGTCTGAGCTGATTTTCCCTGCTGGTTTTAGGCCGCTTTACACACACTTGATGCACTTACACAGAGATATCAAGACTTAGCTTTTAAGATGCTTACTAGTCGGATAGATACTTGTGCGATGAACAGGGTCTGGTGAGTCCAGTTGATTGAGCAAGGAGTAGGTCGTGTCCATTCCATATTCGGTTTTCGGAAGGGTATCTGTGCTCATTTCAAACTCGAGTTTTATGCGTCACCGCACCTCACCTTTCCCCTGAAGCAGGCATAAGTGTGTTTTCTAAAAGCGTGACTCTGTTCTGTTTGGGGATTCCGTTCATGGGGAGCGATTTTTACATTCCCTCGATAAGTGATATCCTAAGTTTCTTTTTTTGTGGGACTTATTTCACTGAGGATGATCGTACCTAAATCCACTCAGGATGCTGCTACCAGCCTCATGACGTGGATTTCATGGCTGAGTGACACTCCATTGGACCTACGTAGCACCACTTGTCCACTTGTCCACTTGTCTTTGTCCACTTGTCCACTCGTCTTTGTCCACTTGGCTCTTTCCTGGGATATGAAACGTGTACCGGAGTGGAGGTTCTTGTCAAGACAGCAGCCCTCAACTTTGGGGTCCCTGTGTCTGGTTGATTTTTTCATTTTCCCAAGGTCAACGCCCATGTGTGGAAGTGCCCTATGCTCTGTGGTTCTGTGTTTTACATGGTTTGGGAAAGAGGATACACTTGTGAAGATTGGCTGTTGGCCATTGACATCCCGCCCATCAGCTTAACAAGGCTCCCTTGACTCCGTGGGCTGTCCTGCCTTTCTGGTTTTTAGACTTTTTTCGCCTGGCCCTTTTGCCCCGGGGGGGGGGGGCGAGAGATTTCTTTGTAGTGCTGATTTGCTCTCCCAGGTTGCTTGGTTGGCCAAAAAGGGCGTATGCGTTTTTTCCTGAATATATTCAGGAAAAAACGCATACGCCCTTTTTGGCCAACCGCATCATTGTCCACGTTCTGGCGCTTTTCATGTGCTATCGGGGCCATTCCGATGTACCCGTTGACATCCGTTTCCTGCAGTTCTGCCTTGCGTTCAGCGCCTCTTCGTAGCCTGACCTCAATATATTTTGGGGCGATAGTTATCGTTTAGAACTCTGCAGGTTTGGGAAGTGCAGGGCCCCTGAGCTCCATTTCCCAAGTCGCTTTTTTGTGAGTGGGACGCAACACGGCTGGATGGCTTCACGCCCTATTGTCGATCCGCGGTTGCAGGCTGAACCGCTGGTGAATTCTTCTTCGTGATGGGAAATGAGAGTGACATGTGCCCGACCAAACACCTCCAGCGAGTCTCTCATTGGTTCCCCCTCTTGCAGTTCATCCTGCGGACAAATTGCAGACGGTACGAAAGAGGCATGGAAAGGCGCCGAGTCTCCAAGTGGGGAGATTGTTAGTAAGGGGGCCTGAATGGAGAACACGAGCACCAGGAGAGGAAAACTGAGGTGAGTTTCAGAAAGCTTTCCCGATCCCACAGTGTAGCATCCGCTGGGTTTCCAATGAGTGCTTTCGCTGTCGGAAGATTGCGTTGAACCTGGAGAGTTGGGAGCCATGGAATGGGGAGCACGCAGGATTCCTTTCAAGGGTCTGCATTTGCTTTCCCAACCTCACCAATCGTCTCAGCCCCAAGAGTGTCCAGCCTTATGTCTTCTGCCGCTGGGGCTGTAGATGTGGTCAATCCTGGTTGCATGCCAGTCCCTGAACGCATTTTGGAAGAATTTCTCTCTGTTTTGCCTTGCTTGTTTCTTCTTTGTGTTGGAAATGTATCCTCAGAATGGGTCTGAGCTGATTTTCCCTGCTGGTTTTAGGCCGCTTTACACACCCTTGATGCACTTACACAGAGATATCAAGACTTAGCTTTTAAGATGCTTACTAGTCGGATAGATACTTGTGCGATGAACAGGGTCTGGTGAGTCCAGTTGATTGAGCAAGGAGTAGGTCGTGTCCATTCCATATTCGGTTTTCGGAAGGGTATCTGTGCTCATTTCAAACTCGAGTTTTATGCGTCACCGCACCTCACCTTTCCCCTGAAGCAGGCATAAGTGTGTTTTCTAAAAGCGTGACTCTGTTCTGTTTGGGGATTCCGTTCATGGGGAGCGATTTTTACATTCCCTCGATAAGTGATATCCTAAGTTTCTTTTTTTGTGGGACTTATTTCACTGAGGATGATCGTACCTAAATCCACTCAGGATGCTGCTACCAGCCTCATGACGTGGATTTCATGGCTGAGTGACACTCCATTGGACCTACGTAGCACCACTTGTCCACTTGTCCACTTGTCTTTGTCCACTTGTCCACTCGTCTTTGTCCACTTGGCTCTTTCCTGGGATATGAAACGTGTACCGGAGTGGAGGTTCTTGTCAAGACAGCAGCCCTCAACTTTGGGGTCCCTGTGTCTGGTTGATTTTTTCATTTTCCCAAGGTCAACGCCCATGTGTGGAAGTGCCCTATGCTCTGTGGTTCTGTGTTTTACATGGTTTGGGAAAGAGGATACACTTGTGAAGATTGGCTGTTGGCCATTGACATCCCGCCCATCAGCTTAACAAGGCTCCCTTGACTCCGTGGGCTGTCCTGCCTTTCTGGTTTTTAGACTTTTTTCGCCTGGCCCTTTTGCCCCGGGGGGGGGGGGGGGCGAGAGATTTCTTTGTAGTGCTGATTTGCTCTCCCAGGTTGCTTGGTTGGCCAAAAAGGGCGTATGCGTTTTTTCCTGAATATATTCAGGAAAAAACGCATACGCCCTTTTTGGCCAACCGCATCATTGTCCACGTTCTGGCGCTTTTCATGTGCTATCGGGGCCATTCCGATGTACCCGTTGACATCCGTTTCCTGCAGTTCTGCCTTGCGTTCAGCGCCTCTTCGTAGCCTGACCTCAATATATTTTGGGGCGATAGTTATCGTTTAGAACTCTGCAGGTTTGGGAAGTGCAGGGCCCCTGAGCTCCATTTCCCAAGTCGCTTTTTTGTGAGTGGGACGCAACACGGCTGGATGGCTTCACGCCCTATTGTCGATCCGCGGTTGCAGGCTGAACCGCTGGTGAATTCTTCTTCGTGATGGGAAATGAGAGTGACATGTGCCCGACCAAACACCTCCAGCGAGTCTCTCATTGGTTCCCCCTCTTGCAGTTCATCCTGCGGACAAATTGCAGACGGTACGAAAGAGGCATGGAAAGGCGCCGAGTCTCCAAGTGGGGAGATTGTTAGTAAGGGGGCCTGAATGGAGAACACGAGCACCAGGAGAGGAAAACTGAGGTGAGTTTCAGAAAGCTTTCCCGATCCCACAGTGTAGCATCCGCTGGGTTTCCAATGAGTGCTTTCGCTGTCGGAAGATTGCGTTGAACCTGGAGAGTTGGGAGCCATGGAATGGGGAGCACGCAGGATTCCTTTCAAGGGTCTGCATTTGCTTTCCCAACCTCACCAATCGTCTCAGCCCCAAGAGTGTCCAGCCTTATGTCTTCTGCCGCTGGGGCTGTAGATGTGGTCAATCCTGGTTGCATGCCAGTCCCTGAACGCATTTTGGAAGAATTTCTCTCTGTTTTGCCCTGCTTGTTTCTTCTTTGTGTTGGAAATGTATCCTCAGAATGGGTCTGAGCTGATTTTCCCTGCTGGTTTTAGGCCGCTTTACACACCCTTGATGCACTTACACAGAGATATCAAGACTTAGCTTTTAAGATGCTTACTAGTCGGATAGATACTTGTGCGATGAACAGGGTCTGGTGAGTCCAGTTGATTGAGCAAGGAGTAGGTCGTGTCCATTCCATATTCGGTTTTCGGAAGGGTATCTGTGCTCATTTCAAACTCGAGTTTTATGCGTCACCGCACCTCACCTTTCCCCTGAAGCAGGCATAAGTGTGTTTTCTAAAAGCGTGACTCTGTTCTGTTTGGGGATTCCGTTCATGGGGAGCGATTTTTACATTCCCTCGATAAGTGATATCATAAGTTTCTTTTTTTGTGGGACTGATTTCACTGAGGATGATCGTACCTAAATCCACTCAGGATGCTGCTACCAGCCTCATGACGTGGATTTCATGGCTGAGTGACACTCCATTGGACCTACGTAGCACCACTTGTCCACTTGTCCACTTGTCTTTGTCCACTTGTCCACTCGTCTTTGTCCACTTGGCTCTTTCCTGGGATATGAAACGTGTACCGGAGTGGAGGTTCTTGTCAAGACAGCAGCCCTCAACTTTGGGGTCCCTGTGTCTGGTTGATTTTTTCATTTTCCCAAGGTCAACGCCCATGTGTGGAAGTGCCCTATGCTCTGTGGTTCTGTGTTTTACATGGTTTGGGAAAGAGGATACACTTGTGAAGATTGGCTGTTGGCCATTGACATCCCGCCCATCAGCTTAACAAGGCTACCTTGACTCCGTGGGCTGTCCTGCCTTTCTGGTTTTTAGACTTTTTTCGCCTGGCCCTTTTGCCCCGGGGGGGGGGCGAGAGATTTCTTTGTAGTGCTGATTTGCTCTCCCAGGTTGCTTGGTTGGCCAAAAAGGGCGTATGCGTTTTTTCCTGAATATATTCAGGAAAAAACGCATACGCCCTTTTTGGCCAACCGCATCATTGTCCACGTTCTGGCGCTTTTCATGTGCTATCGGGGCCATTCCGATGTACCCGTTGACATCCGTTTCCTGCAGTTCTGCCTTGCGTTCAGCGCCTCTTCGTAGCCTGACCTCAATATATTTTGGGGCGATAGTTATCGTTTAGAACTCTGCAGGTTTGGGAAGTGCAGTGCCCCTGAGCTCCATTTCCCAAGTCGCTTTTTTGTGAGTGGGACGCAACACGGCTGGATGGCTTCACGCCCTATTGTCGATCCGCGGTGGCAGGCTGAACCGCTGGTGAATTCTTCTTCGTGATGGGAAATGAGAGTGACATGTGCCCGACCAAACACCTCCAGCGAGTCTCTCATTGGTTCCCCCTCTTGCAGTTCATCCTGCGGACAAATTGCAGACGGTACGAAAGAGGCATGGAAAGGCGCCGAGTCTCCAAGTGGGGAGATTGTTAGTAAGGGGGCCTGAATGGAGAACACGAGCACCAGGAGAGGAAAACTGAGGTGAGTTTCAGAAAGCTTTCCCGATCCCACGGTGTAGCATCCGCTGGGTTTCCAATGAGTGCTTTCGCTGTCGGAAGATTGCGTTGAACCTGGAGAGTTGGGAGCCATGGAATGGGGAGCACGCAGGATTCCTTTCAAGGGTCTGCATTTGCTTTCCCAACCTCACCAATCGTCTCAGCCCCAAGAGTGTCCAGCCTTATGTCTTCTGCCGCTGGGGCTGTAGATGTGGTCAATCCTGGTTGCATGCCAGTCCCTGAACGCATTTTGGAAGAATTTCTCTCTGTTTTGCCCTGCTTGTTTCTTCTTTGTGTTGGAAATGTATCCTCAGAATGGGTCTGAGCTGATTTTCCCTGCTGGTTTTAGGCCGCTTTACACACACTTGATGCACTTACACAGAGATATCAAGACTTAGCTTTTAAGATGCTTACTAGTCGGATAGATACTTGTGCGATGAACAGGGTCTGGTGAGTCCAGTTGATTGAGCAAGGAGTAGGTCGTGTCCATTCCATATTCGGTTTTCGGAAGGGTATCTGTGCTCATTTCAAACTCGAGTTTTATGCGTCACCGCACCTCACCTTTCCCCTGAAGCAGGCATAAGTGTGTTTTCTAAAAGCGTGACTCTGTTCTGTTTGGGGATTCCGTTCATGGGGAGCGATTTTTACATTCCCTCGATAAGTGATATCATAAGTTTCTTTTTTTGTGGGACTTATTTCACTGAGGATGATCGTACCTAAATCCACTCAGGATGCTGCTACCAGCCTCATGACGTGGATTTCATGGCTGAGTGACACTCCATTGGACCTACGTAGCACCACTTGTCCACTTGTCCACTTGTCTTTGTCCACTTGTCCACTCGTCTTTGTCCACTTGGCTCTTTCCTGGGATATGAAACGTGTACCGGAGTGGAGGTTCTTGTCAAGACAGCAGCCCTCAACTTTGGGGTCCCTGTGTCTGGTTGATTTTTTCATTTTCCCAAGGTCAACGCCCATGTGTGGAAGTGCCCTATGCTCTGTGGTTCTGTGTTTTACATGGTTTGGGAAAGAGGATACACTTGTGAAGATTGGCTGTTGGCCATTGACATCCCGCCCATCAGCTTAACAAGGCTACCTTGACTCCGTGGGCTGTCCTGCCTTTCTGGTTTTTAGACTTTTTTCGCCTGGCCCTTTTGCCCCGGGGGGGGGGCGAGAGATTTCTTTGTAGTGCTGATTTGCTCTCCCAGGTTGCTTGGTTGGCCAAAAAGGGCGTATGCGTTTTTTCCTGAATATATTCAGGAAAAAACGCATACGCCCTTTTTGGCCAACCGCATCATTGTCCACGTTCTGGCGCTTTTCATGTGCTATCGGGGCCATTCCGATGTACCCGTTGACATCCGTTTCCTGCAGTTCTGCCTTGCGTTCAGCGCCTCTTCGTAGCCTGACCTCAATATATTTTGGGGCGATAGTTATCGTTTAGAACTCTGCAGGTTTGGGAAGTGCAGTGCCCCTGAGCTCCATTTCCCAAGTCGCTTTTTTGTGAGTGGGACGCAACACGGCTGGATGGCTTCACGCCCTATTGTCGATCCGCGGTGGCAGGCTGAACCGCTGGTGAATTCTTCTTCGTGATGGGAAATGAGAGTGACATGTGCCCGACCAAACACCTCCAGCGAGTCTCTCATTGGTTCCCCCTCTTGCAGTTCATCCTGCGGACAAATTGCAGACGGTACGAAAGAGGCATGGAAAGGCGCCGAGTCTCCAAGTGGGGAGATTGTTAGTAAGGGGGCCTGAATGGAGAACACGAGCACCAGGAGAGGAAAACTGAGGTGAGTTTCAGAAAGCTTTCCCGATCCCACGGTGTAGCATCCGCTGGGTTTCCAATGAGTGCTTTCGCTGTCGGAAGATTGCGTTGAACCTGGAGAGTTGGGAGCCATGGAATGGGGAGCACGCAGGATTCCTTTCAAGGGTCTGCATTTGCTTTCCCAACCTCACCAATCGTCTCAGCCCCAAGAGTGTCCAGCCTTATGTCTTCTGCCGCTGGGGCTGTAGATGTGGTCAATCCTGGTTGCATGCCAGTCCCTGAACGCATTTTGGAAGAATTTCTCTCTGTTTTGCCCTGCTTGTTTCTTCTTTGTGTTGGAAATGTATCCTCAGAATGGGTCTGAGCTGATTTTCCCTGCTGGTTTTAGGCCGCTTTACACACACTTGATGCACTTACACAGAGATATCAAGACTTAGCTTTTAAGATGCTTACTAGTCGGATAGATACTTGTGCGATGAACAGGGTCTGGTGAGTCCAGTTGATTGAGCAAGGAGTAGGTCGTGTCCATTCCATATTCGGTTTTCGGAAGGGTATCTGTGCTCATTTCAAACTCGAGTTTTATGCGTCACCGCACCTCACCTTTCCCCTGAAGCAGGCATAAGTGTGTTTTCTAAAAGCGTGACTCTGTTCTGTTTGGGGATTCCGTTCATGGGGAGCGATTTTTACATTCCCTCGATAAGTGATATCCTAAGTTTCTTTTTTTGTGGGACTTATTTCACTGAGGATGATCGTACCTAAATCCACTCAGGATGCTGCTACCAGCCTCATGACGTGGATTTCATGGCTGAGTGACACTCCATTGGACCTACGTAGCACCACTTGTCCACTTGTCCACTTGTCTTTGTCCACTTGTCCACTCGTCTTTGTCCACTTGGCTCTTTCCTGGGATATGAAACGTGTACCGGAGTGGAGGTTCTTGTCAAGACAGCAGCCCTCAACTTTGGGGTCCCTGTGTCTGGTTGATTTTTTCATTTTCCCAAGGTCAACGCCCATGTGTGGAAGTGCCCTATGCTCTGTGGTTCTGTGTTTTACATGGTTTGGGAAAGAGGATACACTTGTGAAGATTGGCTGTTGGCCATTGACATCCCGCCCATCAGCTTAACAAGGCTCCCTTGACTCCGTGGGCTGTCCTGCCTTTCTGGTTTTTAGACCTTTTTCGCCTGGCCCTTTTGCCCCGGTGGGGGGGGGGCGAGAGATTTCTTTGTAGTGCTGATTTGCTCTCCCAGGTTGCTTGGTTGGCCAAAAAGGGCGTATGCGTTTTTTCCTGAATATATTCAGGAAAAAACGCATACGCCCTTTTTGGCCAACCGCATCATTGTCCACGTTCTGGCGCTTTTCATGTGCTATCGGGGCCATTCCGATGTACCCGTTGACATCCGTTTCCTGCAGTTCTGCCTTGCGTTCAGCGCCTCTTCGTAGCCTGACCTCAATATATTTTGGGGCGATAGTTATCGTTTAGAACTCTGCAGGTTTGGGAAGTGCAGGGCCCCTGAGCTCCATTTCCCAAGTCGCTTTTTTGTGAGTGGGACGCAACACGGCTGGATGGCTTCACGCCCTATTGTCGATCCGCGGTTGCAGGCTGAACCGCTGGTGAATTCTTCTTCGTGATGGGAAATGAGAGTGACATGTGCCCGACCAAACACCTCCAGCGAGTCTCTCATTGGTTCCCCCTCTTGCAGTTCATCCTGCGGACAAATTGCAGACGGTACGAAAGAGGCATGGAAAGGCGCCGAGTCTCCAAGTGGGGAGATTGTTAGTAAGGGGGCCTGAATGGAGAACACGAGCACCAGGAGAGGAAAACTGAGGTGAGTTTCAGAAAGCTTTCCCGATCCCACGGTGTAGCATCCGCTGGGTTTCCAATGAGTGCTTTCGCTGTCGGAAGATTGCGTTGAACCTGGAGAGTTGGGAGCCATGGAATGGGGAGCACGCAGGATTCCTTTCAAGGGTCTGCATTTGCTTTCCCAACCTCACCAATCGTCTCAGCCCCAAGAGTGTCCAGCCTTATGTCTTCTGCCGCTGGGGCTGTAGATGTGGTCAATCCTGGTTGCATGCCAGTCCCTGAACGCATTTTGGAAGAATTTCTCTCTGTTTTGCCCTGCTTGTTTCTTCTTTGTGTTGGAAATGTATCCTCAGAATGGGTCTGAGCTGATTTTCCCTGCTGGTTTTAGGCCGCTTTACACACACTTGATGCACTTACACAGAGATATCAAGACTTAGCTTTTAAGATGCTTACTAGTCGGATAGATACTTGTGCGATGAACAGGGTCTGGTGAGTCCAGTTGATTGAGCAAGGAGTAGGTCGTGTCCATTCCATATTCGGTTTTCGGAAGGGTATCTGTGCTCATTTCAAACTCGAGTTTTATGCGTCACCGCACCTCACCTTTCCCCTGAAGCAGGCATAAGTGTGTTTTCTAAAAGCGTGACTCTGTTCTGTTTGGGGATTCCGTTCATGGGGAGCGATTTTTACATTCCCTCGATAAGTGATATCCTAAGTTTCTTTTTTTGTGGGACTTATTTCACTGAGGATGATCGTACCTAAATCCACTCAGGATGCTGCTACCAGCCTCATGACGTGGATTTCATGGCTGAGTGACACTCCATTGGACCTACGTAGCACCACTTGTCCACTTGTCCACTTGTCTTTGTCCACTTGTCCACTCGTCTTTGTCCACTTGGCTCTTTCCTGGGATATGAAACGTGTACCGGAGTGGAGGTTCTTGTCAAGACAGCAGCCCTCAACTTTGGGGTCCCTGTGTCTGGTTGATTTTTTCATTTTCCCAAGGTCAACGCCCATGTGTGGAAGTGCCCTATGCTCTGTGGTTCTGTGTTTTACATGGTTTGGGAAAGAGGATACACTTGTGAAGATTGGCTGTTGGCCATTGACATCCCGCCCATCAGCTTAACAAGGCTCCCTTGACTCCGTGGGCTGTCCTGCCTTTCTGGTTTTTAGACTTTTTTCGCCTGGCCCTTTTGCCCCCGGGGGGGGGGGCGAGAGATTTCTTTGTAGTGCTGATTTGCTCTCCCAGTTTGCTTGGTTGGCCAAAAAGGGCGTATGCGTTTTTTCCTGAATATATTCAGGAAAAAAACGCATACGCCCTTTTTGGCCAACCGCATCATTGTCCACGTTCTGGCGCTTTTCATGTGCTATCGGGGCCATTCCGATGTACCCGTTGACATCCGTTTCCTGCAGTTCTGCCTTGCGTTCAGCGCCTCTTCGTAGCCTGACCTCAATATATTTTGGGGCGATAGTTATCGTTTAGAACTCTGCAGGTTTGGGAAGTGCAGGGCCCCTGAGCTCCATTTCCCAAGTCGCTTTTTTGTGAGTGGGACGCAACACGGCTGGATGGCTTCACGCCCTATTGTCGATCCGCGGTGGCAGGCTGAACCGCTGGTGAATTCTTCTTCGTGATGGGAAATGAGAGTGACATGTGCCCGACCAAACACCTCCAGCGAGTCTCTCATTGGTTCCCCCTCTTGCAGTTCATCCTGCGGACAAATTGCAGACGGTACGAAAGAGGCATGGAAAGGCGCCGAGTCTCCAAGTGGGGAGATTGTTAGTAAGGGGGCCTGAATGGAGAACACGAGCACCAGGAGAGGAAAACTGAGGTGAGTTTCAGAAAGCTTTCCCGATCCCACGGTGTAGCATCCGCTGGGTTTCCAATGAGTGCTTTCGCTGTCGGAAGATTGCGTTGAACCTGGAGAGTTGGGAGCCATGGAATGGGGAGGACGCAGGATTCCTTTCAAGGGTCTGCATTTGCTTTCCCAACCTCACCAATCGTCTCAGCCCCAAGAGTGTCCAGCCTTATGTCTTCTGCCGCTGGGGCTGTAGATGTGGTCAATCCTGGTTGCATGCCAGTCCCTGAACGCATTTTGGAAGAATTTCTCTCTGTTTTGCCCTGCTTGTTTCTTCTTTGTGTTGGAAATGTATCCTCAGAATGGGTCTGAGCTGATTTTCCCTGCTGGTTTTAGGCCGCTTTACACACACTTGATGCACTTACACAGAGATATCAAGACTTAGCTTTTAAGATGCTTACTAGTCGGATAGATACTTGTGCGATGAACAGGGTCTGGTGAGTCCAGTTGATTGAGCAAGGAGTAGGTCGTGTCCATTCCATATTCGGTTTTCGGAAGGGTATCTGTGCTCATTTCAAACTCGAGTTTTATGCGTCACCGCACCTCACCTTTCCCCTGAAGCAGGCATAAGTGTGTTTTCTAAAAGCGTGACTCTGTTCTGTTTGGGGATTCCGTTCATGGGGAGCGATTTTTACATTCCCTCGATAAGTGATATCATAAGTTTCTTTTTTTGTGGGACTGATTTCACTGAGGATGATCGTACCTAAATCCACTCAGGATGCTGCTACCAGCCTCATGACGTGGATTTCATGGCTGAGTGACACTCCATTGGACCTACGTAGCACCACTTGTCCACTTGTCCACTTGTCTTTGTCCACTTGTCCACTCGTCTTTGTCCACTTGGCTCTTTCCTGGGATATGAAACGTGTACCGGAGTGGAGGTTCTTGTCAAGACAGCAGCCCTCAACTTTGGGGTCCCTGTGTCTGGTTGATTTTTTCATTTTCCCAAGGTCAACGCCCATGTGTGGAAGTGCCCTATGCTCTGTGGTTCTGTGTTTTACATGGTTTGGGAAAGAGGATACACTTGTGAAGATTGGCTGTTGGCCATTGACATCCCGCCCATCAGCTTAACAAGGCTCCCTTGACTCCGTGGGCTGTCCTGCCTTTCTGGTTTTTAGACTTTTTTCGCCTGGCCCTTTTGCCCCGGGGGGGGGGGGGCGAGAGATTTCTTTGTAGTGCTGATTTGCTCTCCCAGGTTGCTTGGTTGGCCAAAAAGGGCGTATGCGTTTTTTCCTGAATATATTCAGGAAAAAACGCATACGCCCTTTTTGGCCAACCGCATCATTGTCCACGTTCTGGCGCTTTTCATGTGCTATCGGGGCCATTCCGATGTACCCGTTGACATCCGTTTCCTGCAGTTCTGCCTTGCGTTCAGCGCCTCTTCGTAGCCTGCGCTCAATATATTTTGGGGCGATAGTTATCGTTTAGAACTCTGCAGGTTTGGGAAGTGCAGGGCCCCTGAGCTCCATTTCCCAAGTCGCTTTTTTGTGAGTGGGACGCAACACGGCTGGATGGCTTCACGCCCTATTGTCGATCCGCGGTTGCAGGCTGAACCGCTGGTGAATTCTTCTTCGTGATGGGAAATGAGAGTGACATGTGCCCGACCAAACACCTCCAGCGAGTCTCTCATTGGTTCCCCCTCTTGCAGTTCATCCTGCGGACAAATTGCAGACGGTACGAAAGAGGCATGGAAAGGCGCCGAGTCTCCAAGTGGGGAGATTGTTAGTAAGGGGGCCTGAATGGAGAACACGAGCACCAGGAGAGGAAAACTGAGGTGAGTTTCAGAAAGCTTTCCCGATCCCACGGTGTAGCATCCGCTGGGTTTCCAATGAGTGCTTTCGCTGTCGGAAGATTGCGTTGAACCTGGAGAGTTGGGAGCCATGGAATGGGGAGCACGCAGGATTCCTTTCAAGGGTCTGCATTTGCTTTCCCAACCTCACCAATCGTCTCAGCCCCAAGAGTGTCCAGCCTTATGTCTTCTGCCGCTGGGGCTGTAGATGTGGTCAATCCTGGTTGCATGCCAGTCCCTGAACGCATTTTGGAAGAATTTCTCTCTGTTTTGCCCTGCTTGTTTCTTCTTTGTGTTGGAAATGTATTCTCAGAATGGGTCTGAGCTGATTTTCCCTGCTGGTTTTAGGCCGCTTTACACACACTTGATGCACTTACACAGAAATATCAAGACTTAGCTTTTAAGATGCTTACTAGTCGGATAGATACTTGTGCGATGAACAGGGTCTGGTGAGTCCAGTTGATTGAGCAAGGAGTAGGTCGTGTCCATTCCATATTCGGTTTTCGGAAGGGTACCTGTGCTCATTTCAAACTCGAGTTTTATGCGTCACCGCACCTCACCTTTCCCCTGAAGCAGGCATAAGTGTGTTTTCTAAAAGCGTGACTCTGTTCTGTTTGGGGATTCCGTTCATGGGGAGCGATTTTTACATTCCCTCGATAAGTGATATCATAAGTTTCTTTTTTTGTGGGACTTATTTCACTGAGGATGATCGTACCTAAATCCACTCAGGATGCTGCTTCCAGCCTCATGACGTGGATTTCATGGCTGAGTGACACTCCATTGGACCTACGTAGCACCACTTGTCCACTTGTCCACTTGTCTTTGTCCACTTGTCCACTCGTCTTTGTCCACTTGGCTCTTTCCTGGGATATGAAACGTGTACCGGAGTGGAGGTTCTTGTCAAGACAGCAGCCCTCAACTTTGGGGTCCCTGTGTCTGGTTGATTTTTTCATTTTCCCAAGGTCAACGCCCATGTGTGGAAGTGCCCTATGCTCTGTGGTTCTGTGTTTTACATGGTTTGGGAAAGAGGATACACTTGTGAAGATTGGCTGTTGGCCATTGACATCCCGCCCATCAGCTTAACAAGGCTCCCTTGACTCCGTGGGCTGTCCTGCCTTTCTGGTTTTTAGACTTTTTTCGCCTGGCCCTTTTGCCCCGGGGGGGGGGCGAGAGATTTCTTTGTAGTGCTGATTTGCTCTCCCAGGTTGCTTGGTTGGCCAAAAAGGGCGTATGCGTTTTTTCCTGAATATATTCAGGAAAAAACGCATACGCCCTTTTTGGCCAACCGCATCATTGTCCACGTTCTGGCGCTTTTCATGTGCTATCGGGGCCATTCCGATGTACCCGTTGACATCCGTTTCCTGCAGTTCTGCCTTGCGTTCAGCGCCTCTTCGTAGCCTGACCTCAATATATTTTGGGGCGATAGTTATCGTTTAGAACTCTGCAGGTTTGGGAAGTGCAGGGCCCCTGAGCTCCATTTCCCAAGTCGCTTTTTTGTGAGTGGGACGCAACACGGCTGGATGGCTTCACGCCCTATTGTCGATCCGCGGTGGCAGGCTGAACCGCTGGTGAATTCTTCTTCGTGATGGGAAATGAGAGTGACATGTGCCCGACCAAACACCTCCAGCGAGTCTCTCATTGGTTCCCCCTCTTGCAGTTCATCCTGCGGACAAATTGCAGACGGTACGAAAGAGGCATGGAAAGGCGCCGAGTCTCCAAGTGGGGAGATTGTTAGTAAGGGGGCCTGAATGGAGAACACGAGCACCAGGAGAGGAAAACTGAGGTGAGTTTCAGAAAGCTTTCCCGATCCCACGGTGTAGCATCCGCTGGGTTTCCAATGAGTGCTTTCGCTGTCGGAAGATTGCGTTGAACCTGGAGAGTTGGGAGCCATGGAATGGGGAGGACGCAGGATTCCTTTCAAGGGTCTGCATTTGCTTTCCCAACCTCACCAATCGTCTCAGCCCCAAGAGTGTCCAGCCTTATGTCTTCTGCCGCTGGGGCTGTAGATGTGGTCAATCCTGGTTGCATGCCAGTCCCTGAACGCATTTTGGAAGAATTTCTCTCTGTTTTGCCCTGCTTGTTTCTTCTTTGTGTTGGAAATGTATCCTCAGAATGGGTCTGAGCTGATTTTCCCTGCTGGTTTTAGGCCGCTTTACACACACTTGATGCACTTACACAGAGATATCAAGACTTAGCTTTTAAGATGCTTACTAGTCGGATAGATACTTGTGCGATGAACAGGGTCTGGTGAGTCCAGTTGATTGAGCAAGGAGTAGGTCGTGTCCATTCCATATTCGGTTTTCGGAAGGGTATCTGTGCTCATTTCAAACTCGAGTTTTATGCGTCACCGCACCTCACCTTTCCCCTGAAGCAGGCATAAGTGTGTTTTCTAAAAGCGTGACTCTGTTCTGTTTGGGGATTCCGTTCATGGGGAGCGATTTTTACATTCCCTCGATAAGTGATATCATAAGTTTCTTTTTTTGTGGGACTGATTTCACTGAGGATGATCGTAGCTAAATCCACTCAGGATGCTGCTACCAGCCTCATGACGTGGATTTCATGGCTGAGTGACACTCCATTGGACCTACGTAGCACCACTTGTCCACTTGTCCACTTGTCTTTGTCCACTTGTCCACTCGTCTTTGTCCACTTGGCTCTTTCCTGGGATATGAAACGTGTACCGGAGTGGAGGTTCTTGTCAAGACAGCAGCCCTCAACTTTGGGGTCCCTGTGTCTGGTTGATTTTTTCATTTTCCCAAGGTCAACGCCCATGTGTGGAAGTGCCCTATGCTCTGTGGTTCTGTGTTTTACATGGTTTGGGAAAGAGGATACACTTGTGAAGATTGGCTGTTGGCCATTGACATCCCGCCCATCAGCTTAACAAGGCTCCCTTGACTCCGTGGGCTGT